>NW_026108844.1:0-300000 GCF_024516045.1 Bombus affinis
TCGGTTGTGAGGTTGGACTAGATTTTTACGAGCGAGCGGAGCGAGCGAGCAACGGTGACAATTTCCAAGCTATACATATACCTTATATTGCATTGCATTTGTTTCGTGTTATTACCTAATTTTGTCACTCATTTCGGACATCACATTGCACTGTAGTATGTGGAAATAGTACTATTTATGTGAAACTATTCATAAACTGTAAACATTTGTCAGTAGGCAATTCGATAAAGACTACCGGCTCCTCGGGCTGGTGCGAATATTTCAATGTCCGTATGTGCCAAACCGTTGGTTTGTGACACACCTTTACGCGTCTCTCGCTCGCTGCGCTCTCTCGAAAGCTATAGCCTAACCTAAAACCATACATCTTGCGTTCAGTAATAGATATGGTGGCGACATATTTCGAATTTGCGAACGTGTCGCATCGGTTGTGAGGTTGGACTAGTTTTTTTCGAGCGAGCGGAGCGAGCGTGCAACGGTGACAATTTCCAAGCTATACATATACCTTATATTGCCTTGCATTTGTTTCGTGTTATTGCCTAATTTTCTCAGCCATTTCGGACATCACATTGCACTTTACTATGTGGAAATAGTACTATTTATGTGAAACTATTCATAAACTGTAAACATTTGTCAGTAGGCAATTCGATAAAGACTTCCGGCTCCTCGGGCTGGTGCGATTATTTCAATGTCCGTATGTGCCCAACCGTTGGTTTGTGACACACCTTTACGCGTCTCTCGCTCGCTGGGCTCGCTCGAAAGCTATAGCCTAACCTAAAACCATACATCTTGCGTTCAGTAATCGATATGGTGGCGACATATTTCGAATTTGCGAACGTGTCGCATCGGTTGTAAGGTTGGACTAGATTTTTACGAGCGAGCGGAGCGAGCGAGCAACGGTGACAATTTCCAAGCTATACATATACCTTATATTGCATTGCATTTGTTTCGTGTTGTTACCTAATTTTGTCACTCATTTCGGACATCACATTGCACTGTAGTATGTGGAAATAGTACTATTTATGTGAAACTATTCATAAACTGTAAACCTTTGTTAGTAGGCAATTCGATAAAGACTTCCGGCTCCTCGGGCTGGTGGGAATATTTCAATGTCCCTATGTGCCAAACCGTTGGTTTGTGACACACCATTACGCGTCTCTCGCTCGCTGCGCTCGCTCGAAAGCTATAGCCTAACCTAAAACCATACATCTTGCGTTCAGTAATCGATATGGTGGCGACATATTTCGAATTTGCGAACGTGTCGCATCGGTTGTGAGGTTGGACTAGATTTTTACGAGCGAGCGGAGCGAGCGAGCAACGGTGACAATTTCCAAGCTATACATATACCTTATATTGCATTGCATTTGTTTCGAGTTATTACCTAATTTTGTCAGCCATTTCTGACATCAAATTGCACTTTACTATGTGGAAATAGTACTATTTATGTGAAACTATTCATAAACTGTAAACATTTGTCAGTAGGCAATTCGATAAAGACTTCCGGCTCCTCGGGCTGGTGCGAATATTTCAATGTCCGTATGTGCCAAACCGTTGGTTTGTGACACACCTTTACGCGTCTCTCGCTCGCTGCGCTCTCTCGAAAGCTATAGCCTAACCTAAAACCATACATCTTGCGTTCAGTAATAGATATGGTGGCGACATATTTCGAATTTGCGAACGTGTCGCATCGGTTGTGAGGTTGGACTAGTTTTTTTCGAGCGAGCGGAGCGAGCGTGCAACGGTGACAATTTCCAAGCTATACATATACCTTATATTGCCTTGCATTTGTTTCGTGTTATTGCCTAATTTTGTCAGCCATTTCTGACATCACATTGCACTTTACTATGTGGAAATAGTACTATTTATGTGAAACTATTCATAAACTGTAAACATTTGTCAGTAGGCAATTCGATAAAGACTACCGGCTCCTCGGGCTGGTGCGAATATTTCAATGTCCGTATGTGCCAAACCGTTGGTTTGTGACACACCTTTACGCGTCTCTCGCTCGCTGCGCTCGCTCGAAAGCTATAGCCTAACCTAAACCATAAATCTTGCGTTCAGTAATCGATATGGTGGCGACATATTTCGAATTTGCGAACGTGTCGCATCGGTTGTGAGGTTGGACTAGTTTTTTTCGAGCGAGCGGAGCGAGCGAGCAACGGTGAAAATTTCCAAGCTATACATATACCTTATATTGCATTGCATTTGTTTCGAGTTATTACCTAATTTTGTCAGCCATTTCTGACATCACATTGCACTTTACTATGTGGAAATAGTACTATTTATGTGAAACTATTCATAAACTGTAAACATTTGTCAGTAGGCAATTCGATAAAGACCTCCGGCTCCTCGGGCTGGTGCGATTATTTCAATGTCCGTATGTGCCAAACCGTTGGTTTGTGACACACCTTTACGCGTCTCTCGCTCGCTGCGCTCGCTCGAAAGCTATAGCCTAACCTAAAACCATACATCTTGCGTTCAGTAATCGATATGGTGGTGACATATTTCCAATTTGCGAACGTGTCGCATCGGTGGTGACGTTGGACTAGATTTTTACGAGCGAGCGGAGCGAGCGAGCAACGGCGAAAATTTCCAAGCTATACATATACCTTATATTGCCTTGCATATATTTCGTGTTATTACCTAATTTTGTCAGCCATTTCTGACATCACATTGCACTTTACTATGTGGAAATAGTACTATTTATGTGAAACTATTCATAAACTGTAAACATTTGTCAGTAGGCAATTCGATAAAGACTACCGGCTCCTCGGGCTGGTGCGAATATTTCAATGTCCGTATGTGCCAAACCGTTGGTTTGTGACACACCTTTACGCGTCTCTCGCTCGCTGCGCTCTCTCGAAAGCTATAGCCTAACCTAAAACCATACATCTTGCGTTCAGTAATAGATATGGTGGCGACATATTTCGAATTTGCGAACGTGTCGCATCGGTTGTGAGGTTGGACTAGTTTTTTTCGAGCGTGCGGAGCGAGCGTGCAACGGTGACAATTTCCAAGCTATACATATACCTTATATTGCCTTGCATTTGTTTCGTGTTATTGCCTAATTTTGTCAGCCATTTCTGACATCACATTGCACTTTACTATGTGGAAATAGTACTATTTATGTGAAACTATTCATAAACTGTAAACATTTGTCAGTAGGCAATTCGATAAAGACTACCGGCTCCTCGGGCTGGTGCGAATATTTCAATGTCCGTATGTGCCAAACCGTTGGTTTGTGACACACCTTTACTCGTCTCTAGCTCGCTGCGCTCTCTCGAAAGCTATAGCCTAACCTAAAACCATACATCTAGCGTTCAGTAATAGATATGGTGGCGACATATTTCGAATTTGCGAACGTGTCGCATCGGTTGTGAGGTTGGACTAGTTTTTTTCGAGCGAGCGGAGCGAGCGTGCAACGGTGACAATTTCCAAGCTATACATATACCTTATATTGCCTTGCATTTGTTTCGTGTTATTATCTAATTTTGTCAGCCATTTCTGACATCACATTGCACTTTACTATGTGGAAATAGTACTATTTATGTGAAACTATTCATAAACTGTAAACATTTGTCAGCAGGCAATTCGATAAAGACTACCGGCTCCTCGGGCTGGTGCGATTATTTCAATGTCCGTATGTGCCAAACCGTTGGTTTGTGACACACCTTTACGCGTCTCTCGCTCGCTGCGCTCTCTCGAAAGCTATAGCCTAACCTAAAACCATACATCTTGCGTTCAGTAATAGATATGGTGGCGACATATTTCAAATTTGCGAACGTGTCGCATCGGTTGTGAGGTCGGACTAGATTTTTACGAGCGAGCGGAGCGAGCGAGCAACGGTGACAATTACCAAGCTATACATATACCTTATATTGCATTGCATTTGTTTCGTGTTATTATCTAATTTTGTCAGCCATTTCTGACATCACATTGCACTTTACTATGTGGAAATAGTACTATTTATGTGAAACTATTCATAAACTGTAAACATTTGTCAGTAGGCAATTCGATAAAGACTACCGGCTCCTCGGGCTGGTGCGAATATTTCAATGTCCGTATGTGCCAAACCGTTGGTTTGTGACACACCTTTACGCGTCTCTCGCTCGCTGCGCTCTCTCGAAAGCTATAGCCTAACCTAAAACCATACATCTTGCGTTCAGTAATAGATATGGTGGCGACATATTTCGAATTTGCGAACGTGTCGCATCGGTTGTGAGGTTGGACTAGATTTTTACGAGCGAGCGGAACGAGCGAGCAACGGTGACAATTTCCAAGCTATACATATACCTTATATTGCCTTGCATATATTTCGTGTTATTACCTAATTTTGTCAGCCATTTCTGACATCACATTGCACTTTACCATGTGGAAATAGTACTATTTATGTGAAACTATTCATAAACTGTAAACATTTCTCAGTAGGCAATTCGATAAAGACTTCCGGCTCCTCGGGCTGGTGCGAATATTTCAATGTCCCTATGTGCCAAACCGTTGGTTTGTGACACACCTTTACGCGTCTCTCGCTCGCTGCGCTCGCTCGAAAGCTATAGCCTAACCTAAAACCAATCCATCTTGCGTTCATTATTCGATATGGTGGCGACTTATTTCAAATTTGCGAACGTGTCGCATCGGTTGTGAGGTCGGACTAGATTTTTACGAGCGAGCGGAGCGAGCGAGCAACGGTGACAATTACCAAGCTATACATATACCTTATATTGCATTGCATTTGTTTCGAGTTATTACCTAATTTTGTCAGCCATTTCTGACATCAAATTGCACTTTACTATGTGGAAATAGCACTATTTATGTGAAACTATTCATAAACTGTAAACATTTGTCAGTAGGCAATTCGATAAAGACTTCCGGTTCCTCGGGCTGGTGCGAATATTTCAGTATCCGTATGTGCCAAACCGTTGGTTTGTGACACACCTTTAAGCGTCTCTCGCTCGCTGCGCTCGCTCGAAAGCTATAGCCTAACCTAAAACCAATCCATCTTGCGTTCATTATTCGATATGTTGGCGAGTTATTTCAAATTTGCGAACGTGTCGCATCGGTTGTGAGGTCGGACTAGATTTTTACGAGCGAGCGGAGCGAGCGAGCAACGATCACAATTTCCAAGCTATACATATACCTTATATTGCCTTGCATATATTTCGTGTTATTACCTAATTTTGTCAGCCATTTCTGACATCACATTGCACTTTACCATGTGGAAATAGTACTATTTATGTGAAACTATTCAAAAACTGTAAACATTTCTCAGTAGGCAATTCGATAAAGACTTCCGGCTCCTCGGGCTGGTGCGAATATTTCAATGTCCGTATGTGCCAAACCGTTGGTTTGTGACACACCTTTACGCGTCTCTCGCTCGCTGCGCACGCTCGAAAGCTATAGCCTAACCTAAAACCATACATCTCGCGTTCAGTAATCGATATGGTGGCGACATATTTCGAATTTGCGAACGTGTCGCATCGGTTGTGAGGTTGGACTAGATTTTTACGAGCGAGCGGAGCGAGCGAGCAACGATCACAATTTCCAAGCTATACATATACCTTATATTGCCTAGCATATATTTCGTGATATTACCTAATTTTGCCAGCCATTTCTGACATCACATTGCACTTTACTATGTGGAAATAGTACTATTTATGTGAAACTATTCATAAACTGTAAACATTTGTCAGTAGGCAATAGGATAAAGACTTCCGGCTCCTCGGGCTGGTGCGAATATTTCAATGTCCGTATGTGCCAAACCGTTGGCTTGTGACACACCTTTACGCGTCTCTCGCTCGCTGCGCTCGCTCGAAAGCTATAGCCTAACCTAAAACCATACATCTTGCGTTCAGTAATCGATATGGTGGCGACATATTTCGAATTTGCGAACGTGTCGCATCGGTTGTGAGGTTGGACTAGATTTTTCGAGCGAGCGGAGCGAGCGAGCAACGGTGACAATTTCCAAGCTATACATATACCTTATATTGCATTGCATTTGTTTCGTGTTATTACCTAATTTTGTCAGCCATTTCTGACATCACATTGCACTTTACCATGTGGAAATAGTACTATTTATGTGAAACTATTCATAAACTGTAAACATTTGTCAGTAGGCAATTCGATAAAGACTTCCGGCTCCTCGGGCTGGTGGGAATATTTCAATGTCCCTATGTGCGAAACCGTTGGTTTGTGACACACCATTACACGGCTCTCGCTCGCTACGCTCGTTAGAAAGCTATAGCTTAACCTAAAACCAATCCATCTTGCGTTCAGTATTCGATATGGTGGTGACATATTTCGAATTTGCGAACGTGTCGCATCGGTTGTGACGTTGGACTAGATTTTTACGAGCGAGCGGAGCGAGCGAGCAACGATCACAATTTCCAAGCTATAAATATACCTTATATTGCATTGCATTTGTTTCGAGTTATTACCTAATTTTGTCAGCCATTTCTGACATCACATTGCACTTTACTATGTGGAAATAGTACTATTTATGTGAAACTATTCATAAACTGTAAACATTTGTCAGTAGGCAATTCGATAAAGACTTCCGGCTCCTCGGGCTGGTGCGATTATTTCAAAGTCCGTATGTGCCAAACCGTTGGTTTGTGACACACCTTTACGCGTCTCTCGCTCGCTGCTCTCGCTCGAAAGCTATAGCCTAACAAAAAACCATACATCTTGCGTTCAGTAATCGATATTGTGGCGACATATTTCGAATATGCGAACGTGTCGCATCGGTTGTGAGGTTGGACTAGATTTTTACGAGCGTGCGGAGCGAGCGAGCAACGATTACAATTTCCAAGCTATACATATACCTTATATTGCCTTGCATATATTTCGTGTTATTATCTAATTTTGTCAGCCATTTCTGACATCACATTGCACTTTACTATGTGGAAATAGTACTATTTATGTGAAACTATTCATAAACTGTAAACATTTGTCAGTAGGCAATTCGATAAAGACTTCCGGTTCCTCGGGCTGGTGCGAATATTTCAGTATCCGTATGTGCCAAACCGTTGGTTTGAGACACACCTTTAAGCGTCTCTCGCTCGCTGCGCTCGCTCGAAAGCTATAGCCTAACCTAAAACCTATCCATCTTGCGTTCATTATTCGATATGGTGGCGACTTATTTCAAATTTGCGAACGTGTCGCATCGGTTGTGAGGTCGGACTAGATTTTTACGAGCGAGCGGAGCGAGCGAGCAACGATCACAATTTCCAAGCTATACATATACCTTATATTGCCTTGCATATATTTCGTGTTATTACCTAATTTTGTCAGCCATTTCTGACATCACATTGCACTTTACCATGTGGAAATAGTACTATTTATGTGAAACTATTCATAAACTGTAAACATTTCTCAGTAGGCAATTCGATAAAGACTTCCGGCTCCTCGGGCTGGTGCGAATATTTCAATGTCCGTATGTGCCAAACCGTTGGTTTGTGACACACCTTTACGCGTCTCTCGCTCGCTGCGCACGCTCGAAAGCTATAGCCTAACCTAAAACCATACATCTCGCGTTCAGTAATCGATATGGTGGCGACATATTTCGAATTTGCGAACGTGTCGCATCGGTTGTGAGGTTGGACTAGATTTTTACGAGCGAGCGGAGCGAGCGAATAACGGTCATCATTTCCAAGCTATACGTATACCTTATATTGCCTTGCATATATTTCGTGTTATTACCTAATTTTGTCAGCCATTACTGACATCACATTGCACTTTACCATGTGGAAATAGTACTATTTATGTGAAACTATTCATAAACTGTAAACATTTCTCAGTAGGCAATTCGATAAAGACTTCCGGCTCCTCGGGCTGGTGCGAATATTTCAATGTCCGTATGTGCCAAACCGTTGGTTTGTGACACACCTTTACGCGTTTCTCGCTCGCTGCGCTCGCTCGAAAGCTATAGCCTAACCTAAAACCATACATCTTGCGTTCAGTAATCGATATGGTGGCGACATATTTCGAATTTGCGAACGTGTCGCATCGGTTGTGAGGTTGGACTAGATTTTTACGAGCGAGCGGAGCGAGCGAGCAACGGTGACAATTTCCAAGCTATACATATACCTTATATTGCATTGCATTTGTTTCGTGTTATTACCTAATTTTGTCAGCCATTTCGGACATCACATTGCACTGTAGTATGTGGAAATAGTACTATTTATGTGAAACTATTCATAAACTGTAAACATTTGTCAGTAGGCAATTCGATAAAGACTTCCGGCTCCTCGGGGTGGTGGGAATATTTCAATGTCCCTATGTGCCAAACCGTTGGTTTGTGACACACCATTACACGGCTCTCGCTCGCTACGCTCGCTTGAGAGCTATAGCTTAACCTAAAACCAATCCATCTTGCGTTCAGTATTCGATATGGTGGTGACATATTTCGAATTTGCGAACGTGTCGCATCGGTTGTGACGTTGGACTAGATTTTTACGAGCGAGCGGAGCGAGCGAGCAACGATCACAATTTCCAAGCTATACATATGCATTGCATTTGTTTCGAGTTATTACCTAATTTTGTCAGCCATTTCTGACATCACATTGCACTTTACTATGTGGAAATAGTACTATTTATGTGAAACTATTCATAAACTGTAAACATTTGTCAGTAGGCAATTCGATAAAGACTTCCGGCTCCTCAGGCTGGTGCGAATATTTCAATGTCCGTATGTGCCAAACCGTTGGTTTGTGACACACCTTTACGCGTCTCTCGCTCGCTGCGCTCTCTCGAAAGCTATAGCCTAACCTAAAACCATACATCCTGCGTTCAGTAATCGAGATGGTGGGGACATATTTCGAATTTGCGAACTTGTCGCATCGGTTGTGAGGTTGGACTAGATTTTTACGAGCGAGCGGAGCGAGCGAGCAACGGTGACAATTTCCAAGCTATACATATACCTTATATTGCATTGCATTTGTTTCGAGTTATTACCTAATTTTGTCAGCCATTTCTGACATCACATTGCACTTTACTATGTGGAAATAGTACTATTTATGTGAAACTATTCATAAACTGTAAACATTTGTCAGTAGGCAATTCGATAAAGACTTCCGGCTCCTCGGGCTGGTGCGAATATTTCAATGTCCGTATGTGCCAAACCGTTGATTTGTGACACACCTTTACGCGTCTCTCGCTCTCTGCGCTCTCTCGAAAGCTATAGCCTAACCTAAAACCATACATCCTGCGTTCAGAAATCGAGATGGTGGGGACATATTTCGAATTTGCGAACTTGTCGCATCGGTTGTGAGGTTGGACTAGATTTTTACGAGCGAGCGGAGCGAGCGAGCAACGATCAAATTTCCAAGCTATACATATACCTTATATTGCCTTGCATATATTTCGTGTTATTACCTGATTTTGTCAGCCATTTCTGACATCACATTGCACTTTACTATGTGGAATTAGTACTATTTATGTGAAACTATTCATAAACTGTAAACATTTGTCAGTAGGCAATTCGATAAAGACTTCCGGCTCCTCGGGCTGGTGCGAATATTTCAATGTCCGTATGTGCCAAACCGTTGGTTTGTGACACACCTTTACGCGTTTCTCGCTCGCTGCGCTCGCTCGAAAGCTAAAGCCTAACCTAAAACCATACATCTGGCGTTCATTATTCGATATGGTGGCGACTTATTTCAAATTTGCGAACGTGTCGGATCGGTTGTGAGGTTGGACTAGATTTTTACAGGCGAGCGGAGCGAGCGAATAACGGTCATCATTTCCAAGCTATACATATACCTTATATTGCATTGCATTTGTTTCGTGTTATTACCTAATTTTGTCAGCCATTTCTGACATCACATTGCACTTTACTATGTGGAAATAGTAATATTTATGTGAAACTATTCATAGACTGTAAACATTTGTCAGTAGGCATTTCGATAAAGACTTCTGGCTCCTCGGGCTGGTGCGAATATTTCAATGTCCGTATTTGCCAAACCGTTGGTTTGTGACACACCTTTACACGTCTCTCGCTCGCTACGCTCGCTCGAAAGCTATAGCTTAACCTAAAACCAATCCATCTTGCGTTCAGTATTCGATATGGTGGTGACATATTTCGAATTTGCGAACGTGTCGCATCGGTTGTGACGTTGGACTAGATTTTTACGAGCGAGCGGAGCGAGCGAATAACGATCACAATTTCCAAGCTATACATATACCTTATATTGCCTTGCATATATTTCGTGTTATTACCTAATTTTGTCAGACATTTCTGACATCACATTGCACTTTACTATGTGGAAATAGTACTATTTATGTGAAACTATTCGTAAACTGTAAACATTTCTCAGTAGGCAATTCGATAAAGACTTCCGGCTCCTCGGGCTGGTGCGAATATTTCAATGTCCGTATGTGCCAAACCGTTGGTTTGTGACACACCTTTACGCGTTTCTCGCTCGCTGCGCTCGCTCGAAAGCGAAAGCCTAACCTAAAACCATACATCTTGCGTTCATTATTCGATGTGGTGGCGACATATATCGAATTTGCGAACGTGTCGGATCGGTTGTGAGGTTGGACTAGATTTTTACGAGCGAGCGGAGCGAGCGAATAACGGTCATCATTTCCAAGCTATACATATACCTTATATTGCATTGCATTTGTTTCGTGTTATTACCTAATTTTGTCAGCCATTTCTGACATCACATTACACTTTACTATGTGGAAATAGTACTATTTATGTGAAACTATTCATAAACTGTAAACATTTGTCAGTAGGCAACTCGATAAAGACTTCCGGCTCCTCGGGCTGGTGCGAATATTTCAATGTCCGTATGTGCCAAACCGTTGGTTTGTGACACACCTTTACGCGTTTCTCGCTCGCTGCGCTCGCTCGAAAGCTAAAGCCTAACCTAAAACCATACATCTGGCGTTCATTATTCGATATGGTGGCGACTTATTTCAAATTTGCGAACGTGTCGGATCGGTTGTGAGGTTGGACTAGATTTTTACAGGCGAGCGGAGCGAGCGAATAACGGTCATCATTTCCAAGCTATACATATACCTTATATTGCATTGCATTTGTTTCGTGTTATTACCTAATTTTGTCAGCCATTTCTGACATCACATTGCACTTTACTATGTGGAAATAGTAATATTTATGTGAAACTATTCATAGACTGTAAACATTTGTCAGTAGGCAATTCGATAAAGACTTCCGGCTCCTCGGGCTGGTGCGAATATTTCAATGTCCGTATGTGCCAAACCGTTGGTTTGTGACACACCTTTACGCGTCTCTCGCTCGCTGCGCTCTCTCGAAACCTATAGCCTAACCTAAAACCATACATCTTGCGTTCAGTAATCGATATGGTGGTGACATATTTCGAATTTGCGAACTTGTCGCATCGGTTGTGAGGTTGGACTAGATTTTTACGAGCGAGCGGAGCGAGCGAGCAACGATCAAATTTCCAAGCTATACATATACCTTATATTGCCTTGCATATATTTCGTGTTATTACCTAATTTTGTCAGCCATTTCTGACATCACATTGCACTTTACTATGTGGAAATAGTACTATTTATGTGAAACTATTCATAAACTGTAAACATTTGTCAGTAGGCAATTCGATAAAGACTTCCGGCTCCTCGGGCTGGTGCGAATATTTCAATATCCGTATGTGCCAAACCGTTGGTTTGTGACACACCTTTACGCGTCACTCGCTCGCTGCGCTCGCTCGAAAGCTATAGCCTAACCTAAAACCATACATCTTGCGTTCAGTAATCGATATGGTGGCGACATATTTCGAATTTGCGAACGTGTCGCATCGGTTGTGAGGTTGGACTAGATTTTTACGAGCGACCGGAGCGAGCGAGCAACGATCACAATTTCCAAGCTATACATATACCTTATATTGCATTGCATTTGTTTCGAGTTATTACCTAATATTGTCAGCCATTTCTGACATCACATTGCACTTTACTATGTGGAAATAGTACTATTTATGTGAAACTACTCATAAACTGTAAACATTTGTCAGTAGGCAATTCGATAAAGACTTCCGGCTCCTCGGGTTCGTGCGAATATTTCAATGTCCGAATGTGCCAAACCGTTGGTTTGTGACACACCTTTACGCGTTTCTAGCTCGCTGCGCTCGCTCGAAAGCTAAAGCCTAACCTAAAACCATACATCTTGCGTTCATTATTCGATATGGTGGCGACATATATCGAATTTGCGAACGTGTCGGATCGGTTGTGAGGTTGGACTAGATTTTTACGAGCGAGCGGAGCGAGCGAATAACGGTCATCATTTCCAAGCTATACATATACCTTATATTGCCTTGCATATATTTCGTGTGATTACCTAACTTTGTCAGCCATTTCGGACATCACATTGCACTGTAGTATGTGGAAATAGTACTATTTATGTGAAACTATTCATAAACTGTAAACATTTGTCAGTAGGCCATAGGATAAAGTCTTCTGGCTCCTCGCGCTGGTGCGAATATTTCAATGTCCGTATGTGCCAAACCGTTGGTTTGTGACACACCTTTACGCGACTCTCGCTCGCTGCGCTCGCTCGAAAGCTATAGCCTAACCTAAAACCATACATCTTGCGTTCAGTAATCGATATGGTGGTGACATATTTCGAATTTTCGAACGTGTCGCATCGGTTGTGAGGTTGGACTAGATTTTTACGAGCGAGCGGAGCGAGCGAGCAACGATTACAATTTCCAAGCTATACATATACCTTATATTGCCTTGCATATATTTCGTGATATTACCTAATTTTGTCAGCCATTTCTGACATCACATTACACTTTACTATGTGGAAATAGTACTATTTATGTGAAACTATTCCTAAACTGTAAACATTTGTCAGTAGGCAATTCGATAAAGACTTCCGGCTCCTCGTGCTGGTGCGAATATTTCAATGTCCGTATGTGCCAAACCGTTGGCTTGTGACACACCTTTACACGTCTCTCGCTCGCTACGCTCGCTCGAAAGCTATAGCTTAACCTAAAACCAAGCCATCTTGCGTTCATTATTCGATATGGTGGCGACATATATCGAATTTGCGAACGTGTCGGATCGGTTGTGAGGTTGGACTAGATTTTTACGAGCGAGCGGAGCCAGCGAATAACGGTCATCATTTCCAAGCTATACATATACCTTATATTGCATTGCATTTGTTGCGTGTTATTACCTAATTTTGTCAGCCATTTCTGACATCACATTGAACTTTACTATGTGGAAATAGTACTATTTATGTGAAACTATTCATAGACTGTAAACATTTGTCAGTAGGCATTTCGATAAAGACCTCTGGCTCCTCGGGCTGGTGCGAATATTTCAATGTCCGTATTTGCCAAACCGTTGGATTGTGACACACCTTTACACGTCTCTCGCTCGCTACGCTCGCTCGAAAGCTATAGCTTAACCTAAAACCAATCCATCTTGCGTTCAGTATTCGATATGGTGGTGACATATTTCGAATTTGCGAACGTGTCGCATCGGTTGTGACGTTGGACTAGATTTTTACGAGCGAGCGGAGCGAGCGAATAACGATCACAATTTCCAAGCTATACATATACCTTATATTGCCTTGCATATATTTCGTGTTATTACCTAATTTTGTCAGCCATTTCTGACATCAAATTGCACTTTACTATGTGGAAATAGTACTATTTATGTGAAACTATTCATAAACTGTAAACATTTGTCAGTAGGCAATTCCATAAAGGCTTCCGGCTCCTCGGGCTGGTTTGAATATTTCAATATCCGTATGTGCCAAACCGTTGGTTTGTGACACACCTTTACGCGTCTCTCGCTCGCTGCGCTCGCTCGAAAGCTATAGCCTAACCTAAAACCATACATCTTGCGTTCAGTAATCGATATGGTGGCGACATATTTCGAATTTGCGAACGTGTCGCATCGGTTGTGAGGTTGGACTAGATTTTTACGAGCGAGCGGAGCGAGCGAGCAACGATCACAATTTCCAAGCTATACATATACCTTATATTGCCTTGCATATATTTCGTGTTATTACCTAATTTTGTCAGACATTTCTGACATCACATTGCACTTTACTATGTGGAAATAGTACTATTTATGTGAAACTATTCATAAACTGTAAACATTTCTCAGTAGGTAATTCGATAAAGACTTCCGGTTCCTCGGGCTGGTGCGAATATTTCAATGTCCGTATGTGCCAAACCGTTGGTTTGTGACACACCTTTACGCGTCTCTCGCTCGCTGCGCTCTCTCGAAACCTATAGCCTAACCTAAAACCATACAGCTTGCGTTCAGTAATCGATATGGTGGTGACATATTTCGAATTTGCGAACTTGTCGCATCGGTTGTGAGGTTGGACTAGATTTTTACGAGCGAGCGGAGCGAGCGAGCAACGATCACAATTTCCACGCTATACATATACCTTATATTGCCTTGCATATATTTCGTGTTATTACCTAACTTTGTCAGCCTTTTCGGACATCACATTGCACTGTAGTATGTGGAAATAGTACTATTTATGTGAAACTATTCATAAACTGTAAACATTTGTCAGTAGGCCATAGGATAAAGTCTTCTGGCTCCTCGCGCTGGTGCGAATATTTCAATGTCCGTATGTGCCAAACCGTTGGTTTGTGACACACCTTTACGCGTCTCTCGCTCGCTACGCTCGCTCGAAAGCTATAGCTTAACCTAAAACCATACATCTTGCGTTCAGTAATCGATATGGTGGCGACATATTTCGAATTTGCGAACGTGTCGCATCGGTTGTGACGTTGGACTAGATTTTTACGAGCGAGCGGAGCGAGCGAGCAACGATCACAATTTCCAAGCTATACATATACCTTATATTGCATTGCATTTGTTTCGAGTTATTACCTAATATTGTCAGCCATTTCTGACATCACATTGCACTTTACTATGTGGAAATAGTACTATTTATGTGAAACTACTCATAAACTGTAAACATTTGTCAGTAGGCAATTCGATAAAGACTTCCGGCTCCTCGGGCTGGTGCGAATATTTCAATGTCCGTATGTGCCAAACCGTTGGTTTGTGACACACCTTTACGCGTCTCTCGCTCGCTGCGCTCTCTCGAAAGCTATAGCCTAACCTAAAACCATACATCTTGCGTTCAGTAATCGAGATGGTGGTGACATATTTCGAATTTGCGAACTTGTCGCATCGGTTGTGAGGTTGGACTAGATTTTTACGAGCGAGCGGAGCGAGCGAGCAACGATCAAATTTCCAAGCTATACATATATCTTATATTGCCTTGCATATATTTCGTGTTATTACCTAATTTTGTCAGCCATTTCTGACATCACATTGCACTTTACTATGTGGAAATAGTACTATTTATGTGAAACTATTCATAAACTGTAAACATTTGTCAGTAGGCAATTCGATAAAGACTTCCGGCTCCTCGGGCTGGTGCGAATATTTCAATGTCCGTATGTGCCAAACCGTTGGTTTGTGACACACCTTTACGCGTCTCTCGCTCGCTGCGCTCGCTCGAAAGCTATAGCCTAACCTAAAACCAATCCATCTTGCGTTCATTATTCGATATGGTGGCGACTTATTTCAAATTTGCGAACGTGTCGCATCGGTTGTGAGGTCGGACTAGATTTTTACGAGCGAGCGGAGCGAGCGAGCAGCGATCACAATTTCCAAGCTATACATATACCTTATATTGCCTTGCATATATTTCGTGTTATTACCTAATTTTGTCAGCCATTTCTGACATCACATTGCACTTTACCATGTGGAAATAGTACTATTTATGTGAAACTATTCATAAACTGTAAACATTTCTCAGTAGGCAATTCGATAAAGACTTCCGGCTCCTCGGGTTCGTGCGAATATTTCAATGTCCGAATGTGCCAAACCGTTGGTTTGTGACACACCTTTACGCGTTTCTAGCTCGCTGCGCTCGCTCGAAAGCTAAAGCCTAACCTAAAACCATACATCTTGCGTTCATTATTCGATATGGTGGCGACATATATCGAATTTGCGAACGTGTCGGATCGGTTGTGAGGTTGGACTAGATTTTTACGAGCGAGCGGAGCGAGCGAATAACGGTCATCATTTCCAAGCTATACATATACCTTATATTGCCTTGCATATATTTCGTGTTATTACCTAATTTTGTCAGCCATTTCTGACATCACATTGCACTTTACCATGTGGAAATAGTACTATTTATGTGAAACTATTCATAAACTGTAAACATTTGTCAGTAGGCAATTCGATAAAGACTTCCGGCTCCTCGGGCTGGTGCGAATATTTCAATGTCCGTATGTGCCAAACCGTTGGTTTGTGACACACCTTTACGCGTCTGTCGCTCGCTGCGCTCTCTCGAAAGCTATAGCCTAACCTAAAACCATACATCTTGCGTTCAGTAATCCAGATGGTGGGGACATATTTCGAATTTGCGAACATGTCGCATCGGTTGTGAGGTTGGACTAGATTTTTACGAGCGAGCGGAGCGAGCGAGCAACAATCAAATTTCCAAGCTATACATATACCTTATATTGCCTTGCATATATTTCGTGTTATTACCTAATTTTGTCAGCCATTTCTGACATCACATTGCACTTTACCATGTGGAAATAGTACTATTTATGTGAAACTATTCATAAACTGTAAACATTTGTCAGTAGGCCATAGGATAAAGTCTTCTGGCTCCTCGCGCTGGTGCGAATATTTCAATGTCCGTATGTGCCAAACCGTTGGTTTGTGACACACCTTTACGCGTCTCTCGCTCGCTGCGCTCGCTCGAAAGCTATAGCCTAACCTAAAACCATACATCTTGCGTTCAGTAATCGATATGGTGGTGACATATTTCGAATTTGCGAACGTGTCGCATCGGTTGTGAGGTTGGACTAGATTTTTACGAGCGAGCGGAGCGAGCGAGCAACGATTACAATTTCCAAGCTATACATATACCTTATATTGCCTTGCATATATTTCGTGATATTACCTAATTTTGTCAGCCATTTCTGACTATCACATTACACTTTACTATGTGGAAATAGTACTATTTATGTGAAACTATTCCTAAACTGTAAACATTTGTCAGTAGGCAATTCGATAAAGACTTCGGGCTCCTCGTGCTGGTGCGAATATTTCAATGTCCGTATGTGCCAAACCGTTGGCTTGTGACACACCTTTACACGTCTCTCGCTCGCTACGCTCGCTCGAAAGCTATAGCTTAACCTAAAACCAAGCCATCTTGCGTTCATTATTCGATATGGTGGCGACATATATCGAATTTGCGAACGTGTCGGATCGGTTGTGAGGTTGGACTAAATTTTTACGAGCGAGCGGAGCCAGCGAATAACGGTCATCATTTCCAAGCTATACATATACCTTATATTGCATTGCATTTGTTTCGTGTTATTACCTAATTTTGTCAGCCATTTCTGACATCACATTGCACTTTACTATGTGGAAATAGTACTATTTATATGAAACTATTCATAGACTGTAAACATTTGTCAGTAGGCATTTCGATAAAGACTTCTGGCTCCTCGGGCTGGTGCGAATATTTCAATGTCCATATTTGCCAAACCGTTGGTTTGTGACACACCTTTACACGTCTCTCGCTCGCTACGCTGGCTCGAAAGCTATAGCTTAACCTAAAACCAATCCATCTTGCGTTCAGTATTCGATATGGTGGTGACATATTTCGAATTTGCGAACGTGTCGCATCGGTTGTGACGTTGGACTAGATTTTTACGAGCGAGCGGAGCGAGCGAGCAACGATCACAATTTCCAAGCTATACATATACCTTATATTGCCTTGCATATATTTCGTGTTATTACCTAACTTTGTCAGCCATTTCGGACATCACATTGCACTGTAGTATGTGGAAATAGTACTATTTATGTGAAACTATTCATAAACTGTAAACATTTGTCAGTAGGCCATAGGATAAAGTCTTCTGGCTCCTCGCGCTGGTGCGAATATTTCAATGTCCGTATGTGCCAAACCGTTGGTTTGTGACACACCTTTACGCGACTCTCGCTCGCTGCGCTCGCTCGAAAGCTATAGCCTAACCTAAAACCATACATCTTGCGTTCAGTAATCGATATGGTGGTGACATATTTCGAATTTTCGAACGTGTCGCATCGGTTGTGAGGTTGGACTAGATTTTTACGAGCGAGCGGAGCGAGCGAGCAACGATTACAATTTCCAAGCTATACATATACCTTATATTGCCTTGCATATATTTCGTGATATTACCTAATTTTGTCAGCCATTTCTGACATCACATTACACTTTACTATGTGGAAATAGTACTATTTATGTGAAACTATTCCTAAACTGTAAACATTTGTCAGTAGGCAATTCGATAAAGACTTCCGGCTCCTCGTGCTGGTGCGAATATTTCAATGTCCGTATGTGCCAAACCGTTGGCTTGTGACACACCTTTACACGTCTCTCGCTCGCTACGCTCGCTCGAAAGCTATAGCTTAACCTAAAACCAAGCCATCTTGCGTTCATTATTCGATATGGTGGCGACATATATCGAATTTGCGAACGTGTCGGATCGGTTGTGAGGTTGGACTAGATTTTTACGAGCGAGCGGAGCCAGCGAATAACGGTCATCATTTCCAAGCTATACATATACCTTATATTGCATTGCATTTGTTTCGTGTTATTACCTAATTTTGTCAGCCATTTCTGACATCACATTGAACTTTACTATGTGGAAATAGTACTATTTATGTGAAACTATTCATAGACTGTAAACATTTGTCAGTAGGCATTTCGATAAAGACTTCTGGCTCCTCGGGCTGGTGCGAATATTTCAATGTCCGTATTTGCCAAACCGTTGGATTGTGACACACCTTTACACGTCTCTCGCTCGCTACGCTCGCTCGAAAGCTATAGCTTAACCTAAAACCAATCCATCTTGCGTTCAGTATTCGATATGGTGGTGACATATTTCGAATTTGCGAACGTGTCGCATCGGTTGTGACGTTGGACTAGATTTTTACGAGCGAGCGGAGCGAGCGAATAACGATCACAATTTCCAAGCTATACATATACCTTATATTGCCTTGCATATATTTCGTGTTATTACCTAATTTTGTCAGCCATTTCTGACATCAAATTGCACTTTACTATGTGGAAATAGTACTATTTATGTGAAACTATTCATAAACTGTAAACATTTGTCAGTAGGCAATTCCATAAAGACTTCCGGCTCCTCGGGCTGGTTTGAATATTTCAATATCCGTATGTGCCAAACCGTTGGTTTGTGACACACCTTTACGCGTCTCTCGCTCGCTGCGCTCGCTCGAAAACTATAGCCTAACCTAAAACCATACATCTTGCGTTCAGTAATCGATATGGTGGCGACATATTTCGAATTTGCGAACGTGTCGCATCGGTTGTGAGGTTGGACTAGATTTTTACGAGCGAGCGGAGCGAGCGAGCAACGATCACAATTTCCACGCTATACATATACCTTATATTGCCTTGCATATATTTCGTGTTATTACCTAACTTTGTCAGCCTTTTCGGACATCACATTGCACTGTAGTATGTGGAAATAGTACTATTTATGTGAAACTATTCATAAACTGTAAACATTTGTCAGTAGGCCATAGGATAAAGTCTTCTGGCTCCTCGCGCTGGTGCGAATATTTCAATGTCCGTATGTGCCAAACCGTTGGTTTGTGACACACCTTTACGCGACTCTCGCTCGCTGCGCTCGCTCGAAAGCTATAGCCTAACCTAAAACCATACATCTTGCGTTCAGTAATCGATATGGTGGTGACATATTTCGAATTTTCGAACGTGTCGCATCGGTTGTGAGGTTGGACTAGATTTTTACGAGCGAGCGGAGCGAGCGAGCAACGATTACAATTTCCAAGCTATACATATACCTTATATTGCCTTGCATATATTTCGTGATATTACCTAATTTTGTCAGCCATTTCTGACATCACATTACACTTTACTATGTGGAAATAGTACTATTTATGTGAAACTATTCCTAAACTGTAAACATTTGTCAGTAGGCAATTCGATAAAGACTTCCGGCTCCTCGTGCTGGTGCGAATATTTCAATGTTCGTATGTGCCAAACCGTTGGCTTGTGACACACCTTTACACGTCTCTCGCTCGCTACGCTCGCTCGAAAGCTATAGCTTAACCTAAAACCAAGCCATCTTGCGTTCATTATTCGATATGGTGGCGACATATATCGAATTTGCGAACGTGTCGGATCGGTTGTGAGGTTGGATTAGATTTTTACGAGCGAGCGGAGCGAGCGAATAACGGTCATCATTTCCAAGCTATACATATACCTTATATTGCATTGCATTTGTTTCGTGTTATTACCTAATTTTGTCAGCCATTTCTGACATCACATTGCACTTTACTATGTGGAAATAGTACTATTTATGTGAAACTATTCATAGACTGTAAACATTTGTCAGTAGGCATTTCGATAAAGACTTCTGGCTCCTCGGGCTGGTGCGAATATTTCAATGTCCGTATTTGCCAAACCGTTGGTTTGTGACACACCTTTACACGTCTCTCGCTCGCTACGCTCGCTCGAAAGCTATACCTTAACCTAAAACCAATCCATCTTGCGTTCAGTATTCGATATGGTGGTGACATATTTCGAATTTGCGAACGTGTCGCATCGGTTGTGACGTTGGACCAGATTTTTACGAGCGAGCGGAGCGAGCGAGCAACGATCACAATTTCCAAGCTATACATATACCTTATATTGCATTGCATTTGTTTCGAGTTATTACCTAATTTTGTCAGCCATTTCGGACATCACATTGCACTGTAGTATGTGGAAATAGTACTATTTATGTGAAACTATTCATAAACTGTAAACATTTGTCAGTAGGCAATTCGATAAAGACTTCCGGCTCCTCGGGCTGGTGCGAGTATTTCAATGTCCGTATGTGCCAAACCGTTGGTTTGTGACACACCTTTACACGTCTCTCGCTCGCTACGCTCGCTCGGAAGCTATAGCTTAACCTAAAACCAATCCATCTTGCGTTCAGTATTCGATATGGTGGTGACATATTTCGAATTTGCGAACGTGTCGCATCGGTTGTGAGGTTGGACTAGATTTTTACGAGCGAGCGGAGCGAGCGAGCAACGGTGACAATTTCCAAGCTATACATATACCTTATATTGCCTTGCATATATTTCGTGATATTACCTAATTTTGTCAGCCATTTCTGACATCACATTGCACTTTACTATGTGGAAATAGTACTATTTATGTGAAACTATTCATAAACTGTAAACATTTGTCGGTAGGCAATTCGATAAAGACTTCCGGCTCCTCGGGCTGGTGCGAATATTTCAATGTCCGTATGTGCCAAAGCGTTGGTTTGTGACACACCTTTACACGTCTCTCGCTCGCTACGCTCGCTCGAAAGCTATAGCTTAACCTAAAACCAATCCATCTTGCGTTCAGTATTCGATATGGTGGTGACATATTTCGAATTTGCGAACGTGTCGCATCGGTTGTGACGTTGGACTAGATTTTTACGAGCGAGCGGAGCGAGCGAGCAACGGTGACAATTTCCAAGCTATACATATACCTTATATTGCATTGCATTTGTTTCGTGTTATTACCTAATTTTGTCAGCCATTTCGGACATCACATTGCACTGTAGTATGTGGAAATAGTACTATTTATGTGAAACTATTCATAAACTGTAAACATTTGTCAGTAGGCCATAGGATAAACTCTTCTGGCTTCTCGGGCTGGTGCGAATATTTCAATGTCCGTATGTGCCAAACCGTTGGTTTGTGACACACCTTTACACGTCTCTCGCTCGCTACGCTCGCTCGAAAGCTATAGCTTAACCTAAAACCATACATCTTGCGTTCAGGAATCGATATGGTGGTGACATATTTCGAATTTGCGAACGTGTCGCATCGGTTGTGAGGTTGGACTAGATTTTTACGAGCGAGCGGAGCGAGCGAGCAACGATCACAATTTCCAAGCTATACATATACCTTATATTGCCTTGCATATATTTCGTGTTATTACCTAATTTTGTCAGCCATTTCTGACATCACATTGCACTTTACTATGTGGAAATAGTACTATTTATGTGAAACTATTCATAAACTGTAAACATTTGTCAGTAGGCAATTCGATAAAGACTTCCGGCTCCTCGGGCTGGTGCGAATATTTCAATGTCCGTATGTGCCAAACCGTTGGTTTTGTGACACACCTTCACACGTCTCTCGCTCGCTACGCTCGCTCGGAAGCTATAGCTTAACCTAAAACCAATCCATCTTGCGTTCAGTATTCGATATGGTGGTGACATATTTCGAATTTGCGAACGTGTCGCATCGGTTGTGAGGTTGGACTAGATTTTTACGAGCGAGCGGAGCGAGCGAGCAACGGTGACAATTTCCAAGCTATACATATACCTTATATTGCCTTGCATATATTTCGTGATATTACCTAATTTTGTCAGCCATTTCTGACATCACATTGCACTTTACTATGTGGAAATAGTACTATTTATGTGAAACTATTCATAAACTGTAAACATTTGTCGGTAGGCAATTCGATAAAGACTTCCGGCTCCTCGGGCTGGTGCGAGTATTTCAATGTCCGTATGTGCCAAACCGTTGGTTTGTGACACACCTTTACACGTCTCTCGCTCGCTACGCTCGCTCGAAAGCTATAGCTTAACCTAAAACCAATCCATCTTGCGTTCAGTATTCGATATGGTGGTGACATATTTCGAATTTGCGAACGTGTCGCATCGGTTGTGACGTTGGACTAGATTTTTACGAGCGAGCGGAGCGAGCGAGCAACGGTGACAATTTCCAAGCTATACATATACCTTATATTGCATTGCATTTGTTTCGTGTTATTACCTAATTTTGTCAGCCATTTCGGACATCACATTGCACTGTAGTATGTGGAAATAGTACTATTTATGTGAAACTATTCATAAACTGTAAACATTTGTCAGTAGGCCATAGGATAAACTCTTCTGGCTTCTCGGGCTGGTGCGAATATTTCAATGTCCGTATGTGCCAAACCGTTGGTTTGTGACACACCTTTACACGTCTCTCGCTCGCTACGCTCGCTCGAAAGCTATAGCTTAACCTAAAACCATACATCTTGCGTTCAGGAATCGATATGGTGGTGACATATTTCGAATTTGCGAACGTGTCGCATCGGTTGTGAGGTTGGACTAGATTTTTACGAGCGAGCGGAGCGAGCGAGCAACGATCACAATTTCCAAGCTATACATGTACCTTATATTGCCTTGCATATATTTCGTGTTATTACCTAATTTTGTCAGCCATTTCTGACATCACATTGCACTTTACTATGTGGAAATAGTACTATTTATGTGAAACTATTCATAAACTGTAAACATTTGTCAGTAGGCAATTCGATAAAGACTTCCGGCTCCTCGGGCTGGTGCGAATATTTCAATGTCCGTATGTGCCAAACCGTTGGTTTGTGACACACCTTTACACGTCTCTCGCTCGCTACGCTCGCTCGGAAGCTATAGCTTAACCTAAAACCAATCCATCTTGCGTTCAGTATTCGATATGGTGGTGACATATTTCGAATTTCCGAACGTGTCGCATCGGTTGTGAGGTTGGACTAGATTTTTACGAGCGAGCGGAGCGAGCGAGCAACGGTGACAATTTCCAAGCTATACATATACCTTATATTGCCTTGCATATATTTCGTGATATTACCTAATTTTGTCAGCCATTTCTGACATCACATTGCACTTTACTATGTGGAAATAGTACTATTTATGTGAAACTATTCATAAACTGTAAACATTTGTCGGTAGGCAATTCGATAAAGACTTCCGGCTCCTCGGGCTGGTGCGAATATTTCAATGTCCGTATGTGCCAAAGCGTTGGTTTGTGACACACCTTTACACGTCTCTCGCTCCCTACGCTCGCTCGAAAGCTATAGCTTAACCTAAAACCAATCCATCTTGCGTTCAGTATTCGATATAGTGGTGACATATTTCGAATTTGCGAACGTGTCGCATCGGTTGTGACGTTGGACTAGATTTTTACGAGCGAGCGGAGCGAGCGAGCAACGATCACAATTTCCAAGCTATACATATACCTTATAATGCATTGCATTTGTTTCGAGTTATTACCTAATTTTGTCAGCCATTTCGGACATCACATTGCACTGTAGTATGTGGAAATAGTACTATTTATGTGAAACTATTCATAAACTGTAAACATTTGTCAGTAGGCAATTCGATAAAGACTTCCGGCTCCTCGGGCTGGTGCGAATATTTCAATGTCCGTATGTGCCAAACCGTTGGTTTGTGACACACCTTTACGCGTCTATCGCTCGCTGCGCTCGCTCGAAAGCTATAGCCTAACCTAAAACCATACATCTTGCGTTCAGTAATCGATATGGTGGTGACATATTTCGAACTTGCGAACGTGTCGCATCGGTTGTGAGGTTGGACTAGATTTTTACGAGCGAGCGGAGCGAGCGAGCAACGATTACAATTTCCAAACTATACATATACCTTATATTGCCTTGCATATATTTCGTGTTATTACCTAATTTTGTCAGCCATTTCTGACATCACATTGCACTTTACTATGTGGAAATAGTACTATTTATGTGAAACTATTCATAAACTGTAAACATTTGTCAGTAGGCAATTCGATAAAGACTTCCGGCTCCTCGGGCCGGTGCGAATATTTCAATGTCCGTATGTGCCAAACCGTTGGTTTGTGACACACCTTTACACGTCTCTCGCTCGCTACGCTCGCTCGAAAGCTATAGCTTAACCTAAAACCAATCCATCTTGCGTTCAGTATTCGATATGGTGGTGACATATTTCGAATTTGCGAACGTGTCGCATCGGTTGTGAGGTTGGACTAGATTTTTACGAGCGAGCGGAGCGAGCGAGCAACGATCACAATTTCCAAGCTATACATATACCTTATATTGCCTTGCATATATTTCGTGTTATTACCTAATTTTGTCAGCCATTTCTGACATCACATTGCACTTTACTATGTGGAAATAGTACTATTTATGTGAAACTATTCATAAACTGTAAACATTTGTCAGTAGGAAATTCGATAAAGACTTCCGGCTCCTCGGGCTGGTGCGAATATTTCAATGTCCGTATGTGCCAAACCGTTGGATTGTGACACACCTTTACACGTCTCTCGCTCGCTACGCTCGCTCGAAAGCTATAGCTTAACCTAAAACCAATCCATCTTGCGTTCAGTATTCGATATGGTGGTGACATATTTCGAATTTGCGAACGTGTCGCATCGGTTGTGAGGTTGGACTAGATTTTTACGAGCGAGCGGAGCGAGCGAGCAACGGTGACAATTTCCAAGCTATACATATACCTTATATTGCATTGCATTTGATTCGTGTTATTACCTAATTTTGTCAGCCATTTCGGACATCACATTGCACTGTAGTATGTGGAAATAGTACTATTTATGTGAAACTATTCACAAACTGTAAACATTTGTCAGTAGGCAATTCGATAAAGACTTCCGGCTCCTCGGGCTGGTGCGAATATTTCAATGTCCGTATGTGCCAAACCGTTGCATTGTGACACACCTTTACACGTCTCTCGCTCGCTACGCTCGCTCGAAAGCTATAGCTTAACCTAAAACCAATCCATCTTGCGTTCAGTATTCGATATGGTGGTGACATATTTCGAATTTGCGAACGTGTCGCATCGGTTGTGAGGTTGGACTAGATTTTTACGAGCGAGCGGAGCGAGCGAGCAACGGTGACAATTTCCAAGCTATACATATACCTTATATTGCATTGCATTTGATTCGTGTTATTACCTAATTTTGTCAGCCATTTCTGACATCACATTGCACTTTACTATGTGGAAATAGTACTATTTATGTGAAACTATTCACAAACTGTAAACATTTGTCAGTAGGCAATTCGATAAAGACTTCCGGCTCCTCGGGCTGGTGGGAATATTTCAATGTCCCTATGTGCCAAACCGTTGGTTTGTGACACACCATTACACGGTTCTCGCTGGCTACACTCGCTCGAAAGCTACAGCTTAACCTAAAACCAATCCATCTTGCGTTCAGTATTCGTTATGGTGGTGACATATTTCGAATTTGCGAACGTGTCGCATCGGTTGTGAGGTTGGACTAGATTTTTACGAGCGAGCGGAGCGAGCGAGCAACGGTGACAATTTCCAAGCTATACATATACCTTATATTGCATTGCATTTGTTTCGTGTTATTACCTAATTTTGTCAGCCATTTCGGACATCACATTGCACTGTAGTATGTGGAAATAGTACTATTTATGTGAAACTATTCACAAACTGTAAACATTTGTCAGTAGGCAATTCGATAAAGACTTCCGGCTCCTCGGGCTGGTGGGAATATTTCAATGTCCCTATGTGCCAAACCGTTGGTTTGTGACACACCATTACACGGCTCTCGCTCGCTACGCACGCTCGAAAGCTATAGCTTAACCTAAAACCAATCCATCTTGCGTTCAGTATTCGATATGGTGGCGACATATTTCGAATTTGCGAACGTGTCGCATCGGTTGTGACGTTGGACTAGATTTTTACCAGCGAGCGAAGCGAGCGAGCAACGATCACAATTTCCAAGCTATACATATACCTTATATTGCATTGCATTTGTTTCGAGTTATTACCTAATTTTGTCAGCCATTTCGGACATCACATTGCACTGTAGTATGTGGAAATAGTACTATTTATGTGAAACTATTCATAAACTGTAAACATTTGTCAGTAGGCAATTCGATAAAGACTTCCGGCTCCTCGGGCTGGTGGGAATATTTCAATGTCCCTATGTGCCAAACCGTTGGTTTGTGACACACCATTACACGGCTCTCGCTCGCTACGCTCGCTCGAAAGCTATAGCTTAACCTAAAACCAATCCATCTTGCGTTCAGTATTCGATATGGTGGTGACATATTTCGAATTTGCGAACGTGTCGCATCGGTTGTGAGGTTGGACTAGATTTTTACGAGCGAGCGGAGCGAGCGAGCAACGGTGACAATTTCCAAGCTATACATATACCTTATATTGCCTTGCATATATTTCGTGTTATTACCTAATTTTGTCAGCCATTTCTGACATCACATTGCACTTTACTATGTGGAAATAGTACTATTTATGTGAAACTATTCATAAACTGTAAACATTTGTCAGTAGGCAATTCGATAAAGACTTCCGGCTCCTCGGGCTGGTGCGAATATTTCAATGTCCGTATGTGCCAAACCGTTGGTTTGTGACACACCTTTACACGTCTCTCGCTCGCTACGCTCGCTCGAAAGCTATAGCTTAACCTAAAACCATACATCTTGCGTTCAGTAATCGATATGGTGGCGACATATTTCGAATTTGCGAACGTGTCGCATCGGTTGTGACGTTGGACTAGATTTTTACGAGCGAGCGGAGCGAGCGAGCAACGATCACAATTTCCAAGCTATACATATACCGTATATTGCATTGGATTTGTTTCGAGTTATTACCTAATTTTGTCAGCAATTTCGGACATCACATTGCACTGTAGTATGTGGAAATAGTACTATTTATGTGAAACTATTCATAAACTGTAAACATTTGTCAGTAGGCAATTCGATAAAGACTTCCGGCTCCTCGGGCTGGTGGGAATATTTCAATGTCCCTATGTGCCAAACCGTTGGTTTGTGACACACCATTACACGGCTCTCGCTCGCTACGCTCGCTCGAAAGCTATAGCTTAACCTAAAACCAATCCATCTTGCGTTCAGTATTCGATATGGTGGTGACATATTTCGAATTTGCGAACGTGTCGCATCGGTTGTGAGGTTGGACTAGATTTTTACGAGCGAGCGGAGCGAGCGAGCAACGGTGACAATTTCCAAGCTATACATATACCGTATATTGCCTTGCATATATTTCGTGATATTACCTAATTTTGTCAGCCATTTCTGACATCACATTGCACTTTACTATGTGGAAATAGTACTATTTATGTGAAACTATTCATAAACTGTAAACATTTGTCAGTAGGCAATTCGATAAAGACTTCCGGCTCCTCGGGCTGGTGCGAATATATCAATGTCCGTATTTGCCAAACCGTTGGTTTGTGACACTCCTTTACACGTCTCTCGCTCGCTACGCTCGCTCGAAAGCTATAGCTTAACCTAAAAAAATAAATCTTGCGTTCAGTAATCGATATGGTGGCGACATATTTCGAATTTGCGAACGTGTCGCATCGGTTGTGACGTTGGACTAGATTTTTACGAGCGAGCGGAGCGAGCGAGCAACGATCACAATTTCCAAGCTATACATATACCTTATATTGCCTTGCATATATTTCGTGTTATTACCTAATTTTGTCAGCCATTTCTGACATCACATTGCACTTTACTATGTGGAAATAGTACTATTTATGTGAAACTATTCATAAACTGTAAACATTTGTCAGTTGGCAATTCGATAAAGACTTCCGGCTCCTCGGGCTGGTGCGAATATTTCAATGTCCGTATGTGCCAAACCGTTGGTTTGTGACACACCTTTACACGTCTCTCGCTCGCTACGCTCGCTCGAAAGCTATAGCTTAACCTAAAACCAATCCATCTTGCGTTCAGTATTCGATATGGTGGTGACATATTTCGAATTTGCGAACGTGTCGCATCGGTTGTGAGGTTGGACTAGATTTTTACGAGCGAGCGTAGCGAGCGAGCAACGGTGACAATTTCCAAGCTATACATATACCTTATATTGCATTGCATTTGTTTCGTGTTATTACCTAATTTTGTCAGCCATTTCGGACATCACATTGCACTGTAGTATGTGGAAATAGTACTATTTATGTGAAACTATTCATAAACTGTAAACATTTGTCAGTAGGCAATTCGATAAAGACTTCCGGCTCCTCGGGCTGGTGGGAATATTTCAATGTCCCTATGTGCCAAACCGTTGGTTTGTGACACACCATTACACGGCTCTCGCTCGCTACGCTCGCTCGAAAGCTATAGCTTAACCTAAAACCAAACCATCCTGCGTTCAGTATTCGATATGGTGGTGACATATTTCGAATTTGCGAACGTGTCGCATCGGTTGTGAGGTTGGACTAGATTTTTACGAGCGAGCGGAGCGAGCGAGCAACGGTGACAATTTCCAAGCTATACATATACCTTATATTGCCTTGCATATATTTCATGATATTACCTAATTTTGTCAGCCATTTCTGACATCACATTGCACTTTACTATGTGGAAATAGTACTATTTATGTGAAACTATTCATAAACTGTAAACATTTGTCAGTAGGCAATTCGATAAAGACTTCCGGCTCCTCGGGCTGGTGCGAATATTTCAATGTCCGTATTTGCCAAACCGTTGATTTGTGACACTCCTTTACACGTCTCTCGCTCGCTACGCTCGCTCGAAAGCTATAGCTTAACCTAAAACCATACATCTTGCGTTCAGTAATCGATATGGTGGCGACATATTTCGAATTTGCGAACGTGTCGCATCGGTTGTGACGTTGGACTAGATTTTTACGAGCGAGCGGAGCGAGCGAGCAACGATCACAATTTCCAAGCTATACATATACCTTATATTGCCTTGCATATATTTCGTGATATTACCTAATTTTGTCAGCCATTTCTGACATCACATTGCACTTTACTATGTGGAAATAGTACTATTTATGTGAAACTATTCATAAACTGTAAGCATTTGTCAGTAGGCAATTCGTTAAAGACTTCCGGCTCCTCGGGCTGGTGCGAATATTTCAATGTCCGTATTTGCCAAACCGTTGGTTTGAGACACTCCTTTACACGTCTCTCGCTCGCTACGCTCGCTCGAAAGCAATAGCTTAACCTAAAACCATACATCTTGCGTTCAGTAATCGATATGGTGGCGACATATTTCGAATTTGCGAACGTGTCGCATCGGTTGTGACGTTGGACTAGATTTTTACGAGCGAGCGGAGCGAGCGAGCAACGATCTCAATTTCCAAGCTATACATATACCTTATATTGCATTGCATTTGTTTCGAGTTATTACCTAATTTTGTCAGCCATTTCTGACATCACATTGCACTTTACTATGTGGAAATAGTACTATTTATGTGAAACTATTCATATACTGTAAACATTTGTCAGTAGGCAATTCGATAAAGACTTCCGGCTCCTCGGGCTGGTGCGAATATTTTAATGTCCGTATTTGCCAAACCGTTGATTTGTGACACTCCTTTACACGTCTCTCGCTCGCTACGCTCGCTCGAAAGCTATAGCTTAACCTAAAACCATACATCTTGCGTTCAATAATCGATATGGTGGCGACATATTTCGAATTTGCGAACCTGTCGCATCGGTTGTGACGTTGGACTAGATTTTTACGAGCGAGCGGAGCGAGCGAGCAACGATCACAATTTCCAAGCTATACATATACCTTATATTGCCTTGCATATATTTCGTGTTATTACCTAATTTTGTCAGCCATTTCTGACATCACATTGCACTTTACTATGTGGAAATAGTACTATTTATGTGAAACTATTCATAAACTGTAAACATTTGTCAGTTGGCAATTCGATAAAGACTTCCGGCTCCTCGGGCTGGTGCGAATATTTCAATGTCCGTATGTGCCAAACCGTTGGTTTGTGACACACCTTTACACGTATCTCGCTCGCTACGCTCGCTCGAAAGCTATAGCTTAACCTAAAACCAATCCATCTTGCGTTCAGTATTCGATATGGTGGTGACATATTTCGAATTTGCGAACGTGTCGCATCGGTTGTGAGGTTGGACTAGATTTTTACGAGCGAGCGTAGCGAGCGAGCAACGGTGACAATTTCCAAGCTATACATATACCTTATATTGCATTGCATTTGTTTCGAGTTATTACCTAATTTTGTCAGCCATTTCGGACATCACATTGCACTGTAGTATGTGGAAATAGTACTATTTATGTGAAACTATTCATAAACTGTAAACATTTGTCAGTAGGCAATTCGATAAAGACTTCCGGCTCCTCGGGCTGGTGCGAATATTTCAATGTCCGTATTTGCCAAACCGTTGATTTGTGACACTCCTTTACACGTCTCTCGCTCTCTACGCTCGCTCGAAAGCTATAGCTTAACCTAAAACCATACATCTTGCGTTCAGTAATCGATATGGTGGCGACATATTTCGAATTTGCGAACGTGTCGCATCGGTTGTGACGTTGGACTAGATTTTTACGAGCGAGCGGAGCGAGCGAGCAACGATTACAATTTCCAAGCTATACATATACCTTATATTGCCTTGCATATATTTCGTGTTATTACCTAATTTTGTCAGCCATTTCTGACATCACATTGCACTTTACTATGTGGAAATAGTACTATTTATGTGAAACTATTCATAAACTGTAAACATTTGTCAGTAGGCAATTCGATAAAGACTTCCGGCTCCTCGGGCTGGTGCGAATATTTCAATGTCCGTATGTGCCAAACCGGTGGTTTGTGACACACCTTTACACGTCTCTCGCTCGCTACGCTCGCTCGAAAGCTATAGCTTAACCTAAAACCAATCCATCTTGCGTTCAGTATTCGATATGGTGGTGACATATTTCGAATTTGCGAACGTGTCGCATCGGTTGTGAGGTTGGACTAGATTTTTACGAGCGAGCGGAGCGAGCGAGCAACGGTGACAATTTCCAAGCTATACATATACCTTATATTGCCTTGCATATATTTCGTGATATTACCTAATTTTGTCAGCCATTTCTGACATCACATTGCACTTTACTATGTGGAAATAGTACTATTTATGTGAAACTATTCATAAACTGTAAACATTTGTCAGTAGGCAATTCGATAAAGACTTCCGGCTCCTCGGGCTGGTGCGAATATTTCAATGTCCGTATTTGCCAAACCGTTGATTTGTGACACTCCTTTACACGTCTCTCGCTCGCTACGCTCGCTCGAAAGCTATAGCTTAACCTAAAACCATACATCTTGCGTTCAGTAATCGATATGGTGGCGACATATTTCGAATTTGCGAACGTGTCGCATCGGTTGTGACGTTGGACTAGATTTTTACGAGCGAGCGGAGCGAGCGAGCAACGATCACAATTTCCAAGCTATACATATACCTTATATTGCCTTGCATATATTTCGTGATATTACCTAATTTTGTCAGCCATTTCTGACATCACATTGCACTTTACTATGTGGAAATAGTACTATTTATGTGAAACTATTCATAAACTGTAAACATTTGTCAGTAGGCAATTCGTTAAAGACTTCCGGCTCCTCGGGCTGGTGCGAATATTTCAATGTCCGTATTTGCCAAACCGTTGGTTTGTGACACTCCTTTACACGTCTCTCGCTCGCTACGCTCGCTCGAAAGCAATAGCTTAACCTAAAACCATACATCTTGCGTTCAGTAATCGATATGGTGGCGACATATTTCGAATTTGCGAACGTGTCGCATCGGTTGTGACGTTGGACTAGATTTTTACGAGCGAGCGGAGCGAGCGAGCAACGATCTCAATTTCCAAGCTATACATATACCTTATATTGCATTGCATTTGTTTCGAGTTATTACCTAATTTTGTCAGCCATTTCTGACATCACATTGCACTTTACTATGTGGAAATAGTACTATTTATGTGAAACTATTCATAAACTGTAAACATTTGTCAGTAGGCAATTCGATAAAGACTTCCGGCTCCTCGGGCTGGTGCGAATATTTCAATGTCCGTATTTGCCAAACCGTTGATTTGTGACACTCCTTTACACGTCTCTCGCTCGCTACGCTCGCTCGAAAGCTATAGCTTAACCTAAAACCATACATCTTGCGTTCAATAATCGATATGGTGGCGACATATTTCGAATTTGCGAACGTGTCGCATCGGTTGTGACGTTGGACTAGATTTTTACGAGCGAGCGGAGCGAGCGAGCAACGATCACAATTTCCAAGCTATACATATACCTTATATTGCATTGCATTTGTTTCGAGTTATTACCTAATTTTGTCAGCCATTTCGGACATCACATTGCACTGTAGTATGTGGAAATAGTACTATATATGTGAAACTATTGATAAACTGTAAACATTTGTCAGTAGGCAATTCGATAAAGACTTCCGGCTCCTCGGGCTGGTGCGAATATTTCAATGTCCGTATGTGCCAAACCGTTGGTTTGTGACACACCTTTACGCGTCTCTCGCTCGCTGCGCTCGCTCGAAAGCTATAGCCTAACCTAAAACCATACATCTTGCGTTCAGTAATCGATATGGTGGTGACATATTTCGAATTTGCGAACGTGTCGCATCGGATGTGACGTTGGACTAGATTTTTACGAGCGAGCGGAGCGAGCGAGCAACGATCTCAATTTCCAAGCTATACATATACCTTATATTGCATTGCATTTGTTTCGAGTTATTACCTAATTTTGTCAGCCATTTCGGACATCACATTGCACTGTAGTATGTGGAAATAGTACTATTTATGTGAAACTATTCATAAACTGTAAACATTTGTCAGTAGGCAATTCGATAAAGACTTCCGGCTCCTCGGGCTGGTGCGAATATTTCAATGTCCGTATTTGCCAAACCGTTGGTTTGTGACACTCCTTTACACGTCTCTCGCTCTCTACGCTCGCTCGAAAGCTATAGCTTAACCTAAAACCATACATCTTGCGTTCAGTAATCGATATGGTGGCGACATATTTCGAATTTGCGAACGTGTCGCATCGGTTGTGAGGTTGGACTAGATTTTTACGAGCGAGCGGAGCGAGCGAGCAACGATCACAATTTCCAAGCTATACATATACCTTATATTGCATTGCATTTGTTTCGAGTTATTACCTAATTTTGTCAGCCATTTCGGACATCACATTGCACTGTAGTATGTGGAAATAGTACTATTTATGTGAAACTATTCATAAACTGTAAACATTTGTCAGTAGGCAATTCGATAAAGACTTCCGGCTCCTCGGGCTGGTGCGAATATTTCAATGTCCGTATGTGCCAAAAAGTTGGTTTGTGACACACCTTTACGCGTCTCTCGCTCGCTGCGCTCGCTCGAAAGCTATAGCCTAACCTAAAACCATACATCTTGCGTTCAGTAATCGATATGGTGGTGACATATTTCGAATTTGCGAACGTGTCGCATCGGTTGTGAGGTTGGACTAGATTTTTTGAGCGAGCGGAGCGAGCGAGCAACGATTACAATTTCCAAGCTATACATATACCTTATATTGCCTTGCATATATTTCGTGATATTACCTAATTTTGTCAGCCATTTCTGACATCACATTGCACTTTACTATGTGGAAAATAGTACTATTTATGTGAAACTATTCATAAACTGTAAACATTTGTCAGTAGGCAATTCGTTAAAGACTTCCGGCTCCTCGGGCTGGTGCGAATATTTCAATGTCCGTATTTGCCAAACCGTTGGTTTGTGACACTCCTTTACACGTCTCTCGCTCGCTACGCTCGCTCGAAAGCAATAGCTTAACCTAAAACCATACATCTTGCGTTCAGTAATCGATATGGTGGCGACATATTTCGAATTTGCGAACGTGTCGCATCGGTTGTGACGTTGGACTAGATTTTTACGAGCGAGCGGAGCGAGCGAGCAACGATCTCAATTTCCAAGCTATACATATACCTTATATTGCATTGCATTTGTTTCGAGTTATTACCTAATTTTGTCAGCCATTTCTGACATCACATTGCACTTTACTATGTGGAAATAGTACTATTTATGTGAAACTATTCATAAACTGTAAACATTTGTCAGTAGGCAATTCGATAAAGACTTCCGGCTCCTCGGGCTGGTGCGAATATTTCAATGTCCGTATTTGCCAAACCGTTGATTTGTGACACTCCTTTACACGTCTCTCGCTCGCTACGCTCGCTCGAAAGCTATAGCTTAACCTAAAACCATACATCTTGCGTTCAATAATCGATATGGTGGCGACATATTTCGAATTTGCGAACGTGTCGCATCGGTTGTGACGTTGGACTAGATTTTTACGAGCGAGCGGAGCGAGCGAGCAACGATCACAATTTCCAAGCTATACATATACCTTATATTGCATTGCATTTGTTTCGAGTTATTACCTAATTTTGTCAGCCATTTCGGACATCACATTGCACTGTAGTATGTGGAAATAGTACTATATATGTGAAACTATTCATAAACTGTAAACATTTGTCAGTAGGCAATTCGATATAGACTTCCGGCTCCTCGGGCTGGTGCGAATATTTCAATGTCCGTATGTGCCAAACCGTTGGTTTGTGACACACCTTTACGCGTCTCTCGCTCGCTGCGCTCGCTCGAAAGCTATAGCCTAACCTAAAACCATACATCTTGCGTTCAGTAATCGATATGGTGGTGACATATTTCGAATTTGCGAACGTGTCGCATCGGTTGTGACGTTGGACTAGATTTTTACGAGCGAGCGGAGCGAGCGAGCAACGATCACAATTTCCAAGCTATACATATACCTTATATTGCATTGCATTTGTTTTGTGTTATTACCTAATTTTGTCAGCCATTTCGGACATCACATTGCACTGTAGTATGTGGAAATAGTACTATTTATGTGAAACTATTCATAAACTGTAAACATTTGTCAGTAGGCAATTCGATAAAGACTTCCGGCTCCTCGGGCTGGTGGGAATATTTCAATGTCCCTATGTGCCAAACCGTTGGTTTGTGACACACCATTACACGGCTCTCGCTCGCTACGCTCGCTCGAAAGCTATAGCTTAACCTAAGACCAATCCATCTTGCGTTCAGTATTCGATATGGTGGTGACATATTTCGAATTTGCGAACGTGTCGCTCGGTTGTGAGGTTGGACTAGATTTTTACGAGCGAGCGGAGCGAGCGAGCAACGGTGACAATTTCCAAGCTATACATATACCTTATATTGCATTGCATTTGTTTCGTGTTATTACCTAATTTTGTCAGCCATTTCGGACATCACATTGCACTGTAGTATGTGGAAATAGTACTATTTATGTGAAACTATTCATAAACTGTAAACATTTGTCAGTAGGCAATTCGATAAAGACTTCCGGCTCCTCGGGCTGGTGGGAATATTTCAATGTCCCTATGTGCCAAACCGTTGGTTTGTGACACACCATTACACGGCTCTCGCTCGCTACGCTCGCTCGAAAGCTATAGCTTAACCTAAAACCAATCCATCTTGCGTTCAGTATTCGATATGGTGGTGACATATTTCGAATTTGCGAACGTGTCGCATCGGTTGTGAGGTTGGACTAGATTTTTACGAGCGAGCGGAGCGAGCGAGCAACGGTGACATTTTCCAAGCTATACATATACCTTATATTGCATTGCATTTGTTTCGTGTTATTACCTAATTTTGTCAGCCATTTCGGATATCACATTGCACTTTACTATGTGGAAATAGTACTATTTATGTGAAACTATTCATAAACGGTAAACATTTGTCAGTAGGCAATTCGATATAGACTTCCGGCTCCTCGGGCTGGTGCGAATATTTCAATGTCCGTATGTGCCAAACCGTTGGTTTGTGACACTCCTTTAGACGTCTCTCGCTCGCTACGCTCGCTCGAAAGCTATAGCTTAACCTAAAACCATACATCTTGCGTTCAGTAATCGATATGGTGGCGACATATTTCGAATTTGCGAACGTGTCGCATCGGTTGTGACGTTGGACTAGATTTTTACGAGCGAGCGGAGCGAGCGAGCAACGATCACAATTTCCAAGCTATACATATACCTTATATTGCATTGCATTTGTTTTGTGTTATTACCTAATTTTGTCAGCCATTTCGGACATCACATTGCACTGTAGTATGTGGAAATAGTACTATATATGTGAAACTATTCATAAACTGTAAACATTTGTCAGTAGGCAATTCGATAAAGACTTCCGGCTCCTCGGGCTGGTGCGAATATTTCAATGTCCGTATGTGCCAAACCGTTGGTTTGTGACACACCTTTACGCGTCTCTCGCTCGCTGCGCTCGCTCGAAAGCTATAGCCTAACCTAAAACCATACATCTTGCGTTCAGTAATCGATATGGTGGTGACATATTTCGAATTTGCGAACGTGTCGCATCGGTTGTGAGGTTGGACTAGATTTTTACGAGCAAGCGGAGCGAGCGAGCAACGGTGTCAATTTCCAAGCTATAAATATACCTTATATTGCATTGCATTTGTTTTGTGTTATTACCTAATTTTGTCAGCCATTTCGGACATCACATTGCACTGTAGTATGTGGAAATAGTACTATTTATGTGAAACTATTCATAAACTGTAAACATTTGTCAGTAGGCAATTCGATAAAGACTTCCGGCTCCTCGGGCTGGTGGGAATATTTCAATGTCCCTATGTGCCAAACCGTTGGTTTGTGACACACCATTACACGGCTCTCGCTCGCTACGCTCGCTCGAAAGCTATAGCTTAACCTAAGACCAATCCATCTTGCGTTCAGTATTCGATATGGTGGTGACATATTTCGAATTTGCGAACGTGTCGCTCGGTTGTGAGGTTGGACTAGATTTTTACGAGCGAGCGGAGCGAGCGAGCAACGGTGACAATTTCCAGGCTATACATATACCTTATATTGCATTGCATTTGTTTCGTGTTATTACCTAATTTTGTCAGCCATTTCGGACATCACATTGCACTGTAGTATGTGGAAATAGTACTATTTATGTGAAACTATTCATAAACTGTAAACATTTGTCAGTAGGCAATTCGATAAAGACTTCCGGCTCCTCGGGCTGGTGGGAATATTTCAATGTCCCTATGTGCCAAACCGTTGGTTTGTGACACACCATTACACGGCTCTCGCTCGCTACGCTCGCTCGAAAGCTATAGCTTAACCTAAAACCAATCCATCTTGCGTTCAGTATTCGATATGGTGGTGACATATTTCGAATTTGCGAACGTGTCGCATCGGTTGTGAGGTTGGACTAGATTTTTACGAGCGAGCGGAGCGAGCGAGCAACGGTGACATTTTCCAAGCTATACATATACCTTATATTGCATTGCATTTGTTTCGTGTTATTACCTAATTTTGTCAGCCATTTCGGATATCACATTGCACTTTACTATGTGGAAATAGTACTATTTATGTGAAACTATTCATAAACGGTAAACATTTGTCAGTAGGCAATTCGATAAAGACTTCCGGCTCCTCGGGCTGGTGCGAATATTTCAATGTCCGTGTTTGCCAAACTGTTGGTTTGTGACACTCCTTTAGACGTCTCTCGCTCGCTACGCTCGCTCGAAAGCTATAGCTTAACCTAAAACCATACATCTTGCGTTCAGTAATCGATATGGTGGCGACATATTTCGAATTTGCGAACGTGTCGCATCGGTTGTGACGTTGGACTAGATTTTTACGAGCGAGCGGAGCGAGCGAGCAACGATCACAATTTCCAAGCTATACATATACCTTATATTGCATTGCATTTGTTTCGAGTTATTACCTAATTTTGTCAGCCATTTCTGACATCACATTGCACTTTACTATGTGGAAATAGTACAATTTATGTGAAACAATTCATAAACTGTAAACATTTGTCAGTAGGCAATTCGATAAAGACATCCGGCTCCTCGGGCTGGTGCGAATATTTCAATGGCCGTATTTGCCAAACCGTTGGTTTGTGACACACCTTTACAGGTCTCTCGCTCGCTACGCTCGCTCGAAAGCTATAGCTTAACCTAAAACCAATTCATCTTGCGTTCAGTTTTCGATATGGTGGTGACATATTTCGAATTTGCGAACGTATCGCATCGGTTGTGAGGTTGGACTATATTTTTACGAGCGAGCGGAGCGAGCGAGCAACGATCACAATTTCCAAGCTATACATATACCTTATATTGCCTTGCATATATTTCGTGTTATTACCTAATTTTGTCAGCCATTTCTGACATCACATTGCACTTTACTATGTGGAAATAGTACTATTTATGTGAAACTATTCATAAACTGTAAACATTTGTCAGTAGGCAATTCGATAAAGACTTCCGGCTCCTCGGGCTGGTGCGAATATTTCAATGTCCGTATGTGCCAAACCGTTGGTTTGTGACACACCTTTACGCGTCCCTCGCTCGCTGCGCTCGCTCGGAAACTATTGCCCAACCTAAAACCATACATCTTGCGTTCAGTAATCGATATGGTGGCGACATATTTCGAATTTGCGAACGTGTCGCATCGGTTGTGAGGTCGGACTAGATTTTTACGAGCGAGCGGAGCGAGCGAGCAACGATCACAATTTCCAAGCTATACATATACCTTATATTGCCTTGCATATATTTCGTGTTATTACCTAATTTTGTCAGCCATTTCTGACATCACATTGCACTTTACTATGTGGAAATAGTACTATTTATGTGAAACTATTCATAAACTGTAAACATTTGTCAGTAGGCAATTCGATAAAGACTTCCGGCTCCTCGGGCTGGTGCGAATATTTCAATGTCCGTATGTGCCAAACCGTTGGTTTGTGACACACCTTTACGCGTCCCTCGCTCGCTGCGCTCGCTCGAAAACTATTGCCCAACCTAAAACCATACATCTTGTGTTCAGTAATCGATATGGTGGCGGCATATTTCGAATTTGCGAACGTGTCGCATCGGTTGTGAGGTCGGACTAGATTTTTACGAGCGAGCGGAGCGAGCGAGCAACGATCACAATTTCCAAGCTATACATATACCTTATATTGCCTTGCATATATTTCGTGTTATTACCTAATTTTGTCAGCCATTTCTGACATCACATTGCACTTTACTATGTGGAAATAGTACTATTTATGTGAAACTATTCATAAAATGTAAACATTTGTCAGTAGGCAATTCGATAAAGACTTCCGGCTCCTCGGGCTGGTGCGAATATTTCAATGTCCGTATGTGCCAAACCGTTGGTTTGTGACACACCTTTACACGTCTCTCGCTCGCCACGCTCGCTCGAAAGCTATAGCTTAACCTAAAACCAATCCATCTTGCGTTCAGTATTCGATATGGTGGTGACATATTTCGAATTTGCGAACGTGTCGCATCGGTTGTGAGGTTGGACTAGATTTTTACGAGCGAGCGGAGCGAGCGAGCAACGATCACAATTTCCAAGCTCTACATATACCTTATATTGCATTGCATTTGTTTCGTGTTATTACCTAATTTTGTCAGCCATTTCGGACATCACATTGCACTGTAGTATGTGGAAATAGTACTATTTATGTGAAACTATTCATAAACTGTAAACATTTGTCAGTAGGCAATTCGATAAAGACTTCCGGCTCCTCGGGCTGGTGCGAATATTTCAATGTCCGTATGTGCCAAACCGTTGGTTTGTGACACACCTTTACGCGTCCCTCGCTCGCTGCGCTCGCTCGAAAACTATTGCCCAACCTAAAACCATACATCTTGTGTTCAGTAATCGATATGGTGGCGGCATATTTCGAATTTGCGAACGTGTCGCATCGGTTGTGAGGTCGGACTAGATTTTTACGAGCGAGCGGAGCGAGCGAGCAACGATCACAATTTCCAAGCTATACATATACCTTATATTGCCTTGCATATATTTCGTGTTATTACCTAATTTTGTCAGCCATTTCTGACATCACATTGCACTTTACTATGTGGAAATAGTACTATTTATGTGAAACTATTCATAAAATGTAAACATTTGTCAGTAGGCAATTCGATAAAGACTTCCGGCTCCTCGGGCTGGTGCGAATATTTCAATGTCCGTATGTGCCAAACCGTTGGTTTGTGACACACCTTTACACGTCTCTCGCTCGCCACGCTCGCTCGAAAGCTATAGCTTAACCTAAAACCAATCCATCTTGCGTTCAGTATTCGATATGGTGGTGACATATTTCGAATTTGCGAACGTGTCGCATCGGTTGTGAGGTTGGACTAGATTTTTACGAGCGAGCGGAGCGAGCGAGCATCGATCACAATTTCCAAGCTCTACATATACCTTATATTGCATTGCATTTGTTTCGTGTTATTACCTAATTTTGTCAGCCATTTCGGACATCACATTGCACTGTAGTATGTGGAAATAGTACTATTTATGTGAAACTATTCATAAACTGTAAACATTTGTCAGTAGGCAATTCGATAAAGACTTCCGGCTCCTCGGGCTGGTGCGAATATTTCAATGTCCGTATGTGCCAAACCGTTGGTTTGTGTCACACCTTTACACGTCTCTCGCTCGCTACGCTCGCTCGAAAGCTATAGCTTAACCTAAAACCAATCCATCTTGCGTTCAGTATTCGATATGGTGGTGACATATTTCGAATTTGCGAACGTGTCGCATCGGTTGTGAGGTTGGACTAGATTTTTACGAGCGAGCGGAGCGAGCGAGCAACGGTGACAATTTCCAAGCTATACATATACCTTATATTGCTTTGCATTTGTTTCGTGTTATTACCTAATTTTGTCAGCCATTTCGGACATCATATTGCACTGTAGTATGTGGAAATAGTACTATTTATGTGAAACTATTCATAAACTGTAAACATTTGTCAGTAGACAATTCGATAAAGACTTCCGGCTCCTCGGGCTGGTGGGAATATTTCAATGTCCCTATGTGCCAAACCGTTGGTTTGTGACACACCATTACACGGCTCTCGCTCGCTACGCTCGCTCGAAAGCTATAGCCTAACCTAAAACCATACATCTTGCGTTCAGTAATCGATATGGTGGCGACATATTTCGAATTTGCGAACGTGTCGCATCGGTTGTGAGGTTGGACTAGATTTTTACGAGCGAGCGTAGCGAGCGAACTACGGTGACAATTTCCAAGCTATACATATACCTTATATTGCATTGCATTTGTTTCGTGTTATTACCTAATTTTGTCAGCCATTTCGGACATCACATTGCACTGTAGTATGTGGAAATAGTACTATTTATGTGAAACTATTCATAAACTGTAAACATTTGTCAGTAGGCAATTCGATAAAGACTTCCGGCTCCTCGGGCTGGTGCGAATATTTCAATGTCCGTATGTGCCAAACCGTTGGTTTGTGACACACTTTTACGCGTCTCTCGCTCGCTGCGCTCGCTCGAAAGCTATAGCCTAACCAAAAACCATACATCTTGCGTTCAGTATTCGATATGGTGGTGACATATTTCGAATTTGCGAACGTGTCGCATCGGTTGTGAGGTTGGACTAGATTTTTACGTGCGAGCGGAGCGAGCGAGCAACGGAGACAATTTCCAAGCTATACATATACCTTATATTGCATTGCATTTGTTTCGTGTTATTACCTAATTTTGTCAGCCATTTCGGACATCACATTGCACTGTAGTATGTGGAAATAGTACTATTTATGTGAAACTATTCATAAACTGTAAACATTTGTCAGTAGACAATTCGATAAAGACTACCGGCTCCTCGGGCTGGTGGGAATATTTCAATGTCCCTTTGTGCCAAACCGTTGGTTTGTGACACACCATTGCACGGCTCTCGCTCGCTACGATCGCTCGAAAGCTATAGCTTAACCTAAAACCAATCCATCTTGCGTTCAGTATTCGATATGGTGGTGACATATTTCGAATTTGCGAACGTGTCGCATCGGTTGTGAGGTTGGACTTTATTTTTACGAGCGAGCGGAGCGAGCGAGCAACGATCACAATTTCCAAGCTATACATATACCTTATATTGCCTTGCATATATTTCGTGTTATTACCTAATTTTGTCAGCCATTTCTGACATCACATTGCACTTTACTATGTGGAAATAGTACTATTTATGTGAAACTATTCATAAACTGTAAACATTTGTCAGTAGGCAATTCGATAAAGACTTCCGGCTCCTCGGGCTGGTGCGAATATTTCAATGTCCGTATGTGCCAAACCGTTGGTTTGTGACACACCTTTACGCGTCCCTCGCTCGCTGCGCTCGCTCGGAAACTATTGCCCAACCTAAAACCATACATCTTGCGTTCAGTAATCGATATGGTGGCGACATATTTCGAATTTGCGAACGTGTCGCATCGGTTGTGAGGTCGGACTAGATTTTTACGAGCGAGCGGAGCGAGCGATCAACGATCACAATTTCCAAGCTATACATATACCTTATATTGCCTTGCATATATTTCGTGTTATTACCTAATTTTGTCAGCCATTTCTGACATCACATTGCACTTTACTATGTGGAAATAGTACTATTTATGTGAAACTATTCATAAACTGTAAACATTTGTCAGTAGGCAATTCGATAAAGACTTCCGGCTCCTCGGGCTGGTGCGAATATTTCAATGTCCGTATGTGCCAAACCGTTGGTTTGTGACACACCTTTACGCGTCCCTCGCTCGCTGCGCTCGCTCGAAAACTATTGCCCAACCTAAAACCATACATCTTGTGTTCAGTAATCGATATGGTGGCGGCATATTTCGAATTTGCGAACGTGTCGCATCGGTTGTGAGGTCGGACTAGATTTTTACGAGCGAGCGGAGCGAGCGAGCAACGATCACAATTTCCAAGCTATACATATACCTTATATTGCCTTGCATATATTTCGTGTTATTACCTAATTTTGTCAGCCATTTCTGACATCACATTGCACTTTACTATGTGGAAATAGTACTATTTATGTGAAACTATTCATAAAATGTAAACATTTGTCAGTAGGCAATTCGATAAAGACTTCCGGCTCCTCGGGCTGGTGCGAATATTTCAATGTCCGTATGTGCCAAACCGTTGGTTTGTGACACACCTTTACACGTCTCTCGCTCGCCACGCTCGCTCGAAAGCTATAGCTTAACCTAAAACCAATCCATCTTGCGTTCAGTATTCGATATGGTGGTGACATATTTCGAATTTGCGAACGTGTCGCATCGGTTGTGAGGTTGGACTAGATTTTTACGAGCGAGCGGAGCGAGCGAGCAACGGTGACAATTTCCAAGCTATACATATACCTTATATTGCATTGCATTTGTTTCGTGTTATTACCTAATTTTGTCAGCCATTTCGGACATCATATTGCACTGTAGTATGTGGAAATAGTACTATTTATGTGAAACTATTCATAAACTGTAAACATTTGTCAGTAGACAATTCGATAAAGACTTCCGGCTCCTCGGGCTGGTGGGAATATTTCAATGTCCCTATGTGCCAAACCGTTGGTTTGTGACACACCATTACACGGCTCTCGCTCGCTACGCTCGCTCGAAAGCTATAGCCTAACCTAAAACCATACATCTTGCGTTCAGTAATCGATATGGTGGCGACATATTTCGAATTTGCGAACGTGTCGCATCGGTTGTGAGGTTGGACTAGATTTTTACGAGCGAGCGTAGCGAGCGAACTACGGTGACAATTTCCAAGCTATACATATACCTTATATTGCATTGCATTTGTTTCGTGTTATTACCTAATTTTGTCAGCCATTTCGGACATCACATTGCACTGTAGTATGTGGAAATAGTACTATTTATGTGAAACTATTCATAAACTGTAAACATTTGTCAGTAGGCAATTCGATAAAGACTTCCGCCGGCTCCTCGGGCTGGTGCGAATATTTCAATGTCCGTATGTGCCAAACCGTTGGTTTGTGACACACTTTTACGCGTCTCTCGCTCGCTGCGCTCGCTCGAAAGCTATAGCCTAACCAAAAACCATACATCTTGCGTTCAGTATTCGATATGGTGGTGACATATTTCGAATTTGCGAACGTGTCGCATCGGTTGTGAGGTTGGACTAGATTTTTACGTGCGAGCGGAGCGAGCGAGCAACGGAGACAATTTCCAAGCTATACATATACCTTATATTGCATTGCATTTGTTTCGTGTTATTACCTAATTTTGTCAGCCATTTCGGACATCACATTGCACTGTAGTATGTGGAAATAGTACTATTTATGTGAAACTATTCATAAACTGTAAACATTTGTCAGTAGACAATTCGATAAAGACTTCCGGCTCCTCGGGCTGGTGGGAATATTTCAATGTCCCTTTGTGCCAAACCGTTGGTTTGTGACACACCATTACGCGTCCCTCGCTCGCTGCGCTCGCTCGAAAACTATTGCCCAACCTAAAACCATACATCTTGCGTTCAGTAATCGATATGGTGGCGACATATTTCGAATTTGCGAACGTGTCGCATCGGTTGTGAGGTTGGACTAGATTTTTACGAACGAGCGGAGCGAGCGAGCAACGATCACAATTTCCAAGCTATACATATACCTTATATTGCCTTGCATATATTTCGTGTTATTACCTAATTTTGTCAGCCATTTCTGACATCACATTGCACTTTACTATGTGGAAATAGTACTATGTATGTGAAACTATTCACAAACTGTAAACATTTGTCAGTAGGCAATTCGATAAAGACTTCCGGCTCCTCGGGCTGGTGCGAATATTTCAATGTCCGTATGTGCCAAACCGTTGGTTTGTGACACACCATTACGCGTCCCTCGCTCGCTGCGCTCGCTCGAAAACTATTGCCCAACCTAAAACCATACATCTTGCGTTCAGTAATCGATATGGTGGCGACATATTTCGAATTTGCGAACGTGTCGCATCGGTTGTGAGGTCGGACTAGATTTTTACGAGCGAGCGGAGCGAGCGAGCAACGATCACAATTTCCAAGCTATACATATACCTTATATTGCCTTGCATATATTTCGTGTTATTACCTAATTTTGTCAGCCATTTCTGACATCACATTGCACTTTACTATGTGGAAATAGTACTATTTATGTGAAACTATTCAGAAACTGTAAACATTTGTCAGTAGGCAATTCGATAAAGACATCCGGCTCCTCGGGCTGGTGCGAATATTTCAATGTCCGTATGTGCCAAACCGTTGGTTTGTGACACACCTTTACACGTCTCTCGCTCGCTACGCTCGCTCGAAAGCTATAGCTTAACCTAAAACCAATCCATCTTGCGTTCAGTATTCGATATGGTGGTGACATATTTCGAATTTGCGAACGTGTCGCATCGGTTGTGAGGTTGGACTAGATTTTTACGAACGAGCGGAGCGAGCGAGCAACGATCACAATTTCCAAGCTATACATATACCTTATATTGCCTTGCATATATTTCGTGTTATTACCTAATTTTGTCAGCCATTTCTGACATCACATTGCACTTTACTATGTGCAAATAGTACTATGTATGTGAAACTATTCACAAACTGTAAACATTTGTCAGTAGGCAATTCGATAAAGACTTCCGGCTCCTCGGGCTGGTGCGAATATTTCAATGTCCGTATGTGCCAAACCGTTGGTTTGTGACACACCTTTACACGTCTCTCGCTCGCTACGCTCGCTCGAAAGCTATAGCTTAACCAAAAACCAATCCATCTTGCGTTCAGTATTCGATATGGTGGCGACATATTTCGAATTTGCGAACGAGTCGCATCGGTTGTGAGGTTGGACTAGATTTTTACGAGCGAGCGGAGCGAGCGAGCTACGGTGACAATTTCCAAGCTATACATATACCTTATATTGCATTGCATTTGTTTCGTGTTATTACCGAATTTTGTCAGCCATTTCGGACATCACATTGCACTGTAGTATGTGGAAATAGTACTATTTATGTGAAACTATTCATAAACTGTAAACATTTGGCAGTAGGCAATTCGATAAAGACTTCCGGCTCCGCGGGCTGGTGCGAATATTTCAATGTCCGTATGTGCCAAACCGTTGGTATGTGACACACCTTTACGCGTCTCTCGCTCGCTGCGCTCGCTCGAAAGCTATAGCCTAAACTAAAACCATACAGCTTGCGTTCAGTATTCGATATGGTGGTGACATATTTCGAATTTGCGAACGTGTCGCATCGGTTGTGAGGTTGGACTAGATTTTTACGTGCGAGCGGAGCGAGCGAGCAACGGTGACAATTTCCAAGCTATACATATACCTTATATTGCATTGCATTTGTTTCGTGTTATTACCTAATTTTGTCAGCCATTTCGGACATCACATTGCACTGTAGTATGTGGAAATAGTACTATTTATGTGAAACTATTCATAAACTGTAAACATTTGTCAGTAGACAATTCGATAAAGACTTCCGGCTCCTCGGGCTGGTGGGAATATTTCAATGTCCCTATGTGCCAAACCGTTGGTTTGTGACACACCATTACACGGCTCTCGCTCGCTACGCTCGCTCGAAAGCTATAGCTTAACCTAAAACCAATCCATCTTGCGTTCAGTATACGATATGGTGGTGACATATTTCGAATTTGCGAACGTGTCGCATCGGTTGTGACGTTGGACTAGATTTTTACGAGCGAGCGGAGCGAGCGAGCAACGATCTCAATTTCCAAGCTATACATATACCTTATATTGCCTTGCATATATTTCGTGATATTACCTAATTCTGTCAGCCATTTCTGACATCACATTGCATTTTACTATGTGGAAATAGTACAATTTATGTGAAACTATTCATAAACTGTAAACATTTGTCAGTAGGCAATTCGATAAAGACATCCAGCTCCTCGGGCTGGTGCGAATATTTCAATGTCCGTATTTGCCAAACCGTTGGTTTGTGACACACCTTTACAGGTCTCTCGCTCGCTACGCTCGCTCGAAAGCTATAGCTTAACCTAAAACCAATCCATCTTGCGTTCAGTATTCGACATGGTGGTGACATATTTCGAATTTGCGAACGTGTCGCATCGGTTGTGAGGTTGGACTAGATTTTTACGTGCGAGCGGAGCGAGCGAGCAACGGTGACAATTTCCAAGCTATACATATACCTTATATTGCATTGCATTTGTTTCGTGTTATTACCTAATTTTGTCAGCCATTTCGGACATCACATTGCACTGTAGTATGTGGAAATAGTACTATTTATGTGAAACTATTCATAAACTGTAAACATTTGTCAGTAGACAATTCGATAAAGGCTTCCGGCTCCTCGGGCTGGTGGGAATATTTCAATGTCCCTATGTGCCAAACCGTTGGTTTGTGACACACCATTACACGGCTCTCGCTCGCTACGCTCGCTCGAAAGCTATAGCTTAACCTAAAACCAATCCATCTTGCGTTCTGTATTCGATATGGTGGTGACATATTTCGAATTTGCGAACGTGTCGCATCGGTTGTGACGTTGGACTAGATTTTTACGAGCGAGCGGAGCGAGCGAGCAACGATCACAATTTCCAAGCTATACATATACCTTATATTGCCTTGCATATATTTCGTGATATTACCTAATTTTGTCAGCCATTTCTGACATCACATTGCATTTTACTATGTGGAAATAGTACAATTTATGTGAAACTATTCATAAACTGTAAACATTTGTCAGTAGGCAATTCGATAAAGACATCCGGCTCCTCGGGCTGGTGCGAATATTTCAATGTCCGTATTTGCCAAACCGTTGGTTTGTGACACACCTTTACAGGTCTCTCGCTCGCTACGCTCGCTCGAAAGCTATAGCTTAACCTAAAACCAATCCATCTTGCGTTCAGTATTCGATATGGTGGTGACATATTTCGAATTTGCGAACGTGTCGCATCGGTTGTGAGGTTGGACTATATTTTTACGAGCGAGCGGAGCGAGCGAGCAACGATCACAATTTCCAAGCTATACATATACCTTATATTGCCTTGCATATATTTCGTGTTATTACTTAATTTTGTCAGCCATTTCTGACATCACATTGCACTTTACTATGTGGAAATAGTACTATTTATGTGAAACTATTCATAAACTGTAAACATTTGTCAGTAGGCAATTCGATAAAGACTTCCGGCTCCTCGGGCTGGTGCGAATATTTCAATGTCCGTATGTGCCAAACCGTTGGTTTGTGACACACCATTACGCGTCCCTCGCTCGCTGCGCTCGCTCGAAAACTATTGCCCAACCTAAAACCATACATCTTGCGTTCAGTAATCGATATGGTGGCGACATATTTCGAATTTGCGAACGTGTCGCATCGGTTGTGAGGTCGGACTAGATTTTTACGAGCGAGCGGAGCGAGCGAGCAACGATCACAATTTCCAAGCTATACATATACCTTATATTGCCTTGCATATATTTCGTGTTATTACCTAATTTTGTCAGCCATTTCTGACATCACATTGCACTTTACTATGTGGAAATAGTACTATTTATGTGAAACTATTCAGAAACTGTAAACATTTGTCAGTAGGCAATTCGATAAAGACATCCGGCTCCTCGGGCTGGTGCGAATATTTCAATGTCCGTATGTGCCAAACCGTTGGTTTGTGACACACCTTTACACGTCTCTCGCTCGCTACGCTCGCTCGAAAGCTATAGCTTAACCTAAAACCAATCCATCTTGCGTTCAGTATTCGATATGGTGGTGACATATTTCGAATTTGCGAACGTGTCGCATCGGTTGTGAGGTTGGACTAGATTTTTACGAACGAGCGGAGCGAGCGAGCAACGATCACAATTTCCAAGCTATACATATACCTTATATTGCCTTGCATATATTTCGTGTTATTACCTAATTTTGTCAGCCATTTCTGACATCACATTGCACTTTACTATGTGCAAATAGTACTATGTATGTGAAACTATTCACAAACTGTAAACATTTGTCAGTAGGCAATTCGATAAAGACTTCCGGCTCCTCGGGCTGGTGCGAATATTTCAATGTCCGTATGTGCCAAACCGTTGGTTTGTGACACACCTTTACACGTCTCTCGCTCGCTACGCTCGCTCGAAAGCTATAGCTTAACCAAAAACCAATCCATCTTGCGTTCAGTATTCGATATGGTGGCGACATATTTCGAATTTGCGAACGAGTCGCATCGGTTCTGAGGTTGGACTAGATTTTTACGAGCGAGCGGAGCGAGCGAGCTACGGTGACAATTTCCAAGCTATACATATACCTTATATTGCATTGCATTTGTTTCGTGTTATTACCGAATTTTGTCAGCCATTTCGGACATCACATTGCACTGTAGTATGTGGAAATAGTACTATTTATGTGAAACTATTCATAAACTGTAAACATTTGTCAGTAGGCAATTCGATAAAGACTTCCGGCTCCGCGGGCTGGTGCGAATATTTCAATGTCCGTGTGTGCCAAACCGTTGGTATGTGACACACCTTTACGCGTCTCTCGCTCGCTGCGCTCGCTCGAAAGCTATAGCCTAACCTAAAACCATACATCTTGCGTTCAGTATTCGATATGGTGTTGACATATTTCGAATTTGCGAACGTGTCGCATCGGTTGTGAGGTTGGACTAGATTTTTACGTGCGAGCGGAGCGAGCGAGCAACGGTGACAATTTCCAAGCTATACATATACCTTATATTGCATTGCATTTGTTTCGTGTTATTACCTAATTTTGTCAGCCATTTCGGACATCACATTGCACTGTAGTATGTGGAAATAGTACTATTTATGTGAAACTATTCATAAACTGTAAACATTTGTCAGTAGACAATTCGATAAAGACTTCCGGCTCCTCGGGCTGGTGGGAATATTTCAATGTCCCTATGTGCCAAACCGTTGGTTTGTGACACACCATTACACGGCTCTCGCTCGCAACGCTCGCTCGAAAGCTATAGCTTAACCTAAAACCAATCCATCTTGCGTTCAGTATTCGATATGGTGGTGACATATTTCGAATTTGCGAACGTGTCGCATCGGTTGTGAGGTTGGACTAGATTTTTACGAACGAGCGGAGCGAGCGAGCAACGATCTCAATTTCCAAGCTATACATATACCTTATATTGCCTTGCATATATTTCGTGATATTACCTAATTCTGTCAGCCATTTCTGACATCACATTGCATTTTACTATGTGGAAATAGTACAATTTATGTGAAACTATTCATAAACTGTAAACATTTGTCAGTAGGCAATTCGATAAAGACATCCGGCTCCTCGGGCTGGTGCGAATATTTCAATGTCCGTATTTGCCAAACCGTTGGTTTGTGACACACCTTTACAGGTCTCTCGCTCGCTACGCTCGCTCGAAAGCTATAGCTTAACCTAAAACCAATCCATCTTGCGTTCAGTATTCGATATGGTGGTGACATATTTCGAATTTGCGAACGTGTCGCATCGGTTGTGAGGTTGGACTATATTTTTACGAGCGAGCGGAGCGAGCGAGCAACGATCACAATTTCCAAGCTATACATATACCTTATATTGCCTTGCATATATTTCGTGTTATTACCTAATTTTGTCAGCCATTTCTGACATCACATTGCACTTTACTATGTGGAAATAGTACTATTTATGTGAAACTATTCATAAACTGTAAACATTTGTCAGTAGGCAATTCGATAAAGACATCCGGCTCCTCGGGCTGGTGCGAATATTTCAATGTCCGTATTTGCCAAACCGTTGGTTTGTGACACACCTTTACAGGTCTCTCGCTCGCTACGCTCGCTCGAAAGCTATAGCTTAACCTAAAACCAATCCATCTTGCGTTCAGTATTCGACATGGTGGTGACATATTTCGAATTTGCGAACGTGTCGCATCGGTTGTGAGGTTGGACTAGATTTTTACGAGCGAGCGGAGCGAGCGAGCTACGGTGACAATTTCCAAGCTATACATATACCTTATATTGCATTGCATTTGTTTCGTGTTATTACCGAATTTTGTCAGCCATTTCGGACATCACATTGCACTGTAGTATGTGGAAATAGTACTATTTATGTGAAACTATTCATAAACTGTAAACATTTGTCAGTAGGCAATTCGATAAAGACTTCCGGCTCCGCGGGCTGGTGCGAATATTTCAATGTCCGTATGTGCCAAACCGTTGGTTTGTGACACACCTTTACACGTCTCTCGCTCGCTACGCTCGCTCGAAAGCTATAGCTTAACCTAAAACCAATCCATCTTGCGTTCGGTATTCGATATGGTGGTGACATATTTCGAATTTGCGAACGTGTCGCATCGGTTGTGAGGTTGGACTAGATTTTTACGAACGAGCGGAGCGAGCGAGCAACGATCACAATTTCCAAGCTATACATAGCAATACATTATATTGCCTTGCATATATTTCGTGTTATTACCTAATTTTGTCAGCCATTTCTGACATCACATTGCACTTTACTATGTGGAAATAGTACTATGTATGTGAAACTATTCACAAACTGTAAACATTTGTCAGTAGGCAATTCGATAAAGACTTCCGGCTCCTCGGGCTGGTGCGAATATTTCAATGTCCGTATTTGCCAAACCGTTGGTTTGTGACACACCTTTACAGGTCTCTCGCTCGCTACGCTCGCACGAAAGCTATAGCTTAACCTAAAACCAATCCATCTTGCGTTCAGTATTCGATATGGTGGTGACATATTTCGAATTTGCGAACGTGTCGCATCGGTTGTGAGGTTGGACTATATTTTTACGAGCGAGCGGAGCGAGCGAGCAACGATCACAATTTCCAAGCTATACATATACCTTATATTGCCTTGCATATATTTCGTGTTATTACCTAATTTTGTCAGCCATTTCTGACATCACATTGCACTTTACTATGTGGAAATAGTAGTATTTATGTGAAACTATTCATAAACTGTAAACATTTGTCAGTAGGCAATTCGATAAAGACTTCCGGCTCCTCGGGCTGGTGCGAATATTTCAATGTCCGTATGTGCCAAACCGTTGGTTTGTGACACACCTTTACGCGTCCCTCGCCCGCTGCGCTCGGTCGAAAACTATTGCCCAACCTAAAACCATACATCTTGCGTTCAGTAATCGATATGGTGGCGACATATTTCGAATTTGCGAACGTGTCGCATTGGTTGTGAGGTCGGACTAGATTTTTACGAGCGAGCGGAGCGAGCGAGCAACGATCACAATTTCCAAGCTATACATATACCTTATATTGCCTTGCATATATTTCGTGTTATTACCTAATTTTGTCAGCCATTTCTGACATCACATTGCACTTTACTATGTGGAAATAGTACTATTTATGTGAAACTATTCATAAACTGTAAACATTTGTCAGTAGGCAATTCGATAAAGACTTCCGGCTCCTCGGGCTGGTGCGAATATTTCAATGTCCGTATGTGCCAAACCGTTGGTTTGTGACACACCTTTACGCGTCCCTCGCCCGCTGCGCTCGCTCGAAAACTATTGCCCAACCTAAAACCATACATCTTGCGTTCAGTAATCGATATGGTGGCGACATATTTCGAATTTGCGAACGTGTCGCATCGGTTGTGAGGTCGGACTAGATTTTTACGAGCGAGCGGAGCGAGCGAGCAACGATCACAATTTCCAAGCTATACATATACCTTATATTGCCTTGCATATATTTCGTGTTATTACCTAATTTTGTCAGCCATTTCTGACATCACATTGCACTTTACTATGTGGAAATAGTACTATTTATGTGAAACTATTCATAAACTGTAAACATTTGTCAGTAGGCAATTCGATAAAGACTTCCGGCTCCTCGGGCTAGTGCGAATATTTCAATATCCGTATGTGCCAAACCGTTGGTTTGTGACACACCTTTACGCGTCTCTCGCTCGCTGCGCTCGCTCGAAAGCTATAGCCTAACCTAAAATCATACATCTTGCGTTCAGTAATCGATATGGTGGTGACATATTTCGAATTTGCGAACGTGTCGCATCGGTTGTGAGGTTGGACTAGATTTTTACGAGCGAGCGGAGCGAGCGAATAACGGTCATCATTTCCAAGCCATACATATACCTTATATTGCATTGCATTTGTTTCGTGTTATTACCTAATTTTGTCAGCCATTTCTGACATCACATTGCACTTTACTATGTGGAAATAGTACTATTTATGTGAAACTATTCATAAACTGTAAACATTTGTCAGTAGGCAATTCGATAAAGACTTCCGGCTCCTCGGGCTGGTGCGAATATTTCAATGTCCGTATTTGCCAAACCGTTGGTTTGTGACACACCTTTACGCAACTCTCGCTCGCTACGCTCGCTCGAAAGCTATAGCTTAACCTAAAACCAATCCATCTTGCGTTCAGTATTCGATATGGTGGTGACATATTTCGAATTTGCGAACGTGTCGCATCGGTTGTGAGGTTGGACTAGATTTTTACGAGCGAGCGGAGCGAGCGAATAACGGTCATCATTTCCAAGCTATACATATACCTTATATTGCATTGCATTTGTTTCGTGTTATTACCTAATTTTGTCAGCCATTTCTGACATCACATTGCACTTTACTATGTGGAAATAGTATTATTTATGTGAAACTATTCATAAACTGTAAACATTTGTCAGTAGGCAATTCGATAAAGACTTCCGGCTCCTCGGGCTGGTGCGAATATTTCAATGTCCGTATGTGCCAAACCGTTGGTTTGTGACACGCCTTTACGCGTCTCTCGCTCGCTGCGCTCGCTCGAAAGCTATAGCCTAACCTAAAACCATACATCTTGCGTTCAGTAATCGATATGGTGGCGACATATTTCGAATTTGCGAACGTGTCGCATCGGTTGTGAGGTTGGACTAGATTTTTACGAGCGAGCGGAGCGAGCGAGCTACGGTGACAATTTCCAAGCTATACATATACCTTATATTGCATTGCATTTGTGTCGTGTTATTACCTAATTTTGTCAGCAATTTCGGACATCACATTGCACTGTAGTATGTGGAAATAGTACTATTTATGTGAAACTATTCATAAACTGTAAACATTTGTCAGTAGGCAATTCGATAATGACTTCCGGCTCCTCGGGCTGGTGCGAATATTTCAATGTCCGTATGTGCCGAACCGTTGGTTAGTGACACACCTTTACGCGTCTCTCGCTCGCTGCGCTCGCTCGAAAGCTATAGCCTAACCTAAAAACATACATCTTGCGTTCAGTAATCGATATGGTGGCGACATATTTCGAATTTGCGAACGTGTCGCATCGGTTGTGAGGTTGGACTAGATTTTTACGAGCCAGCGGAGCGAGCGAGCAACGATTACAATTTCCAAGCTATACATATACCTTATATTGCCTTGCATATATTTCGTGATATTACCTAATTTTGTCAGCCATTTCTGACATCACATTGCACTTTACTATGTGGAAATAGTACTAGTTATGTGAAACTATTCATAAACTGTAAACATTTGTCAGTAGGCAATTCGATAAAGACATCCGGCTCCTCGGGCTGGTGCGAATATTTCAATGTCCGTATGTGCCAAACCGTTGGTTTGTGACACACCTTTACATGTCTCTCGCTCGCTACGCTCGCTCGAAAGCTATAGCTTAACCTAAAACCAATCCATCTTGCGTTCAGTATTCGATATGGTGGTGACATATTTCGAATTTGCGAACGTGTCGCATCGGTTGTGAGGTTGGACTAGATTTTTACGAGCGAGCGGAGCGAGCGAGCGACGATCACAATTTCCAAGCTATACATATACCTTATATTGCCTCGCATATATTTCGTGTTATTACCTAATTTTGTCAGCCATTTCTGACATCACATTGCCCTTTACTATGTGGAAATAGTACTATTTATGTGAAACTATTCATAAACTGTAAACATTTGTCAGTAGGCAATTCGATAAAGACTTCCGGCTCCTCGGGCTAGTGCGAATATTTCAATATCCGTATGTGCCAAACCGTTGGTTTGTGACACACCTTTACGCGTCTCTCGCTCGCTGCGCTCGCTCGAAAGCTATAGCCTAACCTAAAACCATACATCTTGCGTTCAGTAATCGATATGGTGGTGACATATTTCGAATTTGCGAACGTGTTGCATCGGTTGTGAGGTTGGACTAGATTTTTACGAGCGAGCGGAGCGAGCGAGCAACGATCACAATTTCCAAGCTATACATATACCTTATATTGCCTTGCAAATATTTCGTGTTATTACCTAATTTTGTCAGCCATTTCTGACATCAAATTGCACCTTACTATGTGGAGATAGTACTATTTATGTGAAACTATTCATAAACTGTAAACATTTGTCAGCAGGCAATTCGGTAAAGACTTCCGGCTCCTCGGGCTGGTGCGAATATTTCAATGTCCATATGTGCCAAACCGTTGGTTTGTGACACACCTTTACAGGTCTCTCGCTCGCTACGCTCGCTCGAAAGCTATAGCTTAACCTAAAACCAAGCCATCTTGCGTTCATTATTCGATATGGTGGCGACATATATCGAATTTGCGAACGTGTCGGATCGGTTGTGAGGTTGGACTAGATTTTTACGAGCGAGCGGAGCGAGCGAATAACGGTCATCATTTCCAAGCCATACATATACCTTATATTGCATTGCATTTGTTTCGTGTTATTACCTAATTTTGTCAGCCATTTCTGACATCACATTGCACTGTACTATGTGGAAATAGTACTATTTATGTGACACTATTCATAAACTGTAAACATTTGTCAGTAGGCAATTCGATAAAGACTTCCGGCTCCTCGGGCTGGTGCGAATATTTCAATGTCCGTATTTGCCAAACCGTTGGTTTGTGACACACCTTTACGCGTCTCTCGCTCGCTACGCTCGCTCGAAAGCTATAGCTTAACCTAAAACCAATCCATCTTGCGTTCAGTATTCGATATGGTGGTGACATATTTCGAATTTGCGAACGTGTCGCATCGGTTGTGAGGTTGGACTAGATTTTTACGAGCGAGCGGAGCGAGCGAATAACGGTCATCATTTCCAAGCTATACATATACCTTATATTGCATTGCATTTGTTTCGTGTTATTACCTAATTTTGTCAGCCATTTCTGACATCACATTGCACTTTACTATGTGGAAATAGTACTATTTATGTGAAACTATTCATAAAATGTAAACATTTGTCAGGAGGCAATTCGATAAAGACTTCCGGCTCCTCGGGCTGGTGCGAATATTTCAATATCCGTATGTGCCAAACCGTTGGTTTGTGACACGCCTTTACTCGTCTCTCGCTCGCTGCGCTCGCTCGAAAGCTATAGCCTAACCTAAAACCATACATCTTGCGTTCAGTAATCGATATGGTGGCGACATATTTCGAATTTGCGAACGTGTCGCATCGGTTGTGAGGTTGGACTAGATTTTTACGAGCGAGCGGAGCGAGCGAGCAACGATCACAATTTCCAAGCTATACATATACCTTATATTGCCTTGCATATATTTCGTGTTATTACCTAATTTTGTCAGCCATTTCTGACATCACATTGCACTTTACTATGTGGAAATAGTACTATTTATGTGAAACTATTCATAAACTGTAAACATTTGTCAGTAGGCAATTCGATAAAGACTTCCGGCTCCTCGGGCTGGTGCGAATATTTCAATGTCCGTATGTGCCAAACCGTTGGTTTGTGACACACCTTTACGCGTCTCTCGCTCGCTGCGCTCGCTCGAAAGCTATAGCCTAACCTAAAACCATACATCTTGCGTTCAGTAATCGATATGGTGGCGACATATTTCGAATTTGCGAACGTGTCGCATCGGTTGTGAGGTTGGACTAGATTTTTACGAGCGAGCGGAGCGAGCGAGCTACGGTGACAATTTCCAAGCTATACATATACCTTATATTGCATTGCATTTGTTTCGTGTTATTACCTAATTTTGTCAGCCATTTCGGACATCACATTGCACTGTAGTATGTGGAAATAGTACTATTTATGTGAAACTATTCATAAACTGTAAACATTTGTCAGTAGGCAATTCGATAATGACTTCCGGCTCCTCGGGCTGGTGCGAATATTTCAATGTCCGTATGTGCCAAACCGTTGCTTAGTGACACACCTTTACGCGTCTCTCGCTCGCTGCGCTCGCTCGAAAGCTATAGCCTAACCTAAAAACATACATCTTGCGTTCAGTAATCGATATGGTGGCGACATATTTCGAATTTGCGAACGTGTCGCATCGGTTGTGAGGTTGGACTAGATTTTTACGAGCCAGCGGAGCGAGCGAGCAACGATTACAATTTCCAAGCTATACATATACCTTATATTGCCTTGCATATATTTCGTGATATTACCTAATTTTGTCAGCCATTTCTGACATCACATTGCACTTTACTATGTGGAAATAGTACTAGTTATGTGAAACTATTCATAAACTGTAAACATTTGTCAGTAGGCAATTCGATAAAGACTTCCGGCTCCTCGGGCTGGTGCGAATATTTCAATGTCCGTATGTGCCAAACCGTTGGTTTGTGACACACCTTTACACGTCTCTCGCTCGCTACGCTCGCTCGAAAGCTATAGCTTAACCTAAAACCAATCCATCTTGCGTTCAGTATTCGATATGGTGGTGACATATTTCGAATTTGCGAACGTGTCGCATCGGTTGTGAGGTTGGACTAGATTTTTACGAGCGAGCGGAGCGAGCGAGCGACGATCTCAATTTCCAAGCTATACATATACCTTATATTGCCTCGCATATATTTCGTGTTATTACCTAATTTTGTCAGCCATTTCTGACATCACATTGCACTTTACTATGTGGAAATAGTACTATTTATGTGAAACTATTCTTAAACTGTAAACATTTGTCAGCAGGCAATTCGATAAAGACTTCCGGCTCCTCGGGCTGGTGCGAATATTTCAATGTCCATATGTGCCAAACCGTTGGTTTGTGACACACCTTTACAGGTCTCTCGCTCGCTACGCTCGCTCGAAAGCTATAGCTTAACCTAAAACCAAGCCATCTTGCGTTCATTATTCGATATGGTGGCGACATATTTCGAATTTGCGAACGTGTCGCATCGGTTGTGAGGTTGGACTAGATTTTTACGAGCGAGCGGAGCGAGCGAATAACAGTCATCATTTCCAAGCTATACATATACTTTATATTGCATTGCATTTGTTTCGTGTTATTACCTAATTTTGTCAGCCATTTCGGACATCACATTGCACTGTAGTATGTGGAAATAGTACTATTTATGTGAAACTATTCATAAACTGTAAACATTTGTCAGTAGGCAATTCGATAAAGACTTCCGGCTCCTCGAGCTGGTGCGAATATTTCAATGTCCGTATGTGCCAAACCGTTGGTTTGTGACACACCTTTACGCGTCTCTCGCTCGCTGCGCTCGCTCGAAAGCTATAGCCTAACATAAAACCATACATCTTGCGTTCAGTAATCGATATGGTGGTGACATATTTCGAATTTGCGAACGTGTCGCATCGGTTGTGAGGTTGGACTAGATTTTTACGAGCGAGCGGAGCGAGCGAGCAACGATTACAATTTCCAAGCGATACATATACCTTATATTGCCTTGCATATATTTCGTGATATTACCTAATATTGTCAGCCATTTCTGACATCACATTGCACTTTACTATGTGGAAATAGTACTATTTATGTGAAACTATTCATAAACTGTAAACATTTGTCAGTAGGCAATTCGATAAAGACTTCCGGCTCCTCGGGCTGGTGCGAATATTTCAATGTCCGTATGTGCCAAACCGTTGGTTTGTGACACACCTTTACAGGTCTCTCGCTCGCTACGCTCGCTCGAAAGCTATAGCTTAACCTAAAACCAAGCCATCTTGCGTTCATTATTCGATATGGTGCCGACATACATCGAATTTGCGAACGTGTCGGATCGGTTGTGAGGTTGGAATAGATTTTTACGAGCGAGCGGAGCGAGCGAATAACGGTCATCATTTCCAAGCTATACATATACCTTATATTGCATTGCATTTGTTTCGTGTTATTACCTAATTTGGTCAGCCATTTCTGACATCACATTGCACTTTACTATGTGGAAATAGTACTATTTATGTGAAACTATTCATAAACTGTAAACATTTGTCAGTAGGCAATTCGATAAAGACTTCCGGCTCCTCGGGCTGGTGCGAATATTTCAATGTCCGTATGTGCCAAACCGTTGGTTTGTGACACACCTTTACGCGTCTCTCGCTCGCTGCGCTCGCTCGAAAGCTATAGCCTAACCTAAAACCATACATCTTGCGTTCAGTTATCGATATGGTGGCGACATATTTCGAATTTGCGAACGTGTCGCATCGGTTGTGAGGTTGGACTAGATTTTTACGAGCGAGCGGAGCGAGCGAATAACGGTCATCATTTCCAAGCTATACATATACCTTATATTGCATTGCATTTGTTTCGTGTTATTACCTAATTTTGTCAGCCATTTCTGACATCACATTGCACTTTACTATGTGCAAATAGTACTATGTATGTGAAACTATTCACAAACTGTAAACATTTGTCAGTAGGCAATTCGATAAAGACTTCCGGCTCCTCGGGCTGGTGCGAATATTTCAATGTCCGTATGTGCCAAACCGTTGGTTTGTGACACACCTTTACACGTCTCTCGCTCGCTACGCTCGCTCGAAAGCTATAGCTTAACCAAAAACCAATCCATCTTGCGTTCAGTATTCGATATGGTGGCGACATATTTCGAATTTGCGAACGAGTCGCATCGGTTGTGAGGTTGGACTAGATTTTTACGAGCGAGCGGAGCGTGCGAGCTACGGTGACAATTTCCAAGCTATACATATACCTTATATTGCATTGCATTTGTTTCGTGTTATTACCGAATTTTGTCAGCCATTTCGGACATCACATTGCACTGTAGTATGTGGAAATAGTACTATTTATGTGAAACTATTCATAAACTGTAAACATTTGTCAGTAGGCAATTCGATAAAGACTTCCGGCTCCGCGGGCTGGTGCGAATATTTCAATGTCCGTGTGTGCCAAACCGTTGGTATGTGACACACCTTTACGCGTCTCTCGCTCGCTGCGCTCGCTCGAAAGCTATAGCCTAACCTAAAACCATACATCTTGCGTTCAGTATTCGATATGGTGTTGACATATTTCGAATTTGCGAACGTGTCGCATCGGTTGTGAGGTTGGACTAGATTTTTACGTGCGAGCGGAGCGAGCGAGCAACGGTGACAATTTCCAAGCTATACATATACCTTATATTGCATTGCATTTGTTTCGTGTTATTACCTAATTTTGTCAGCCATTTCGGACATCACATTGCACTGTAGTATGTGGAAATAGTACTATTTATGTGAAACTATTCATAAACTGTAAACATTTGTCAGTAGACAATTCGATAAAGACTTCCGGCTCCTCGGGCTGGTGGGAATATTTCAATGTCCCTATGTGCCAAACCGTTGGTTTGTGACACACCATTACACGGCTCTCGCTCGCAACGCTCGCTCGAAAGCTATAGCTTAACCTAAAACCAATCCATCTTGCGTTCAGTATTCGATATGGTGGCGACATATTTCGAATTTGCGAACGTGTCGCATCGGTTGTGAGGTTGGACTAGATTTTTACGAGCCAGCGGAGCGAGCGAGCAACGATTACAATTTCCAAGCTATACATATACCTTATATTGCCTTGCATATATTTCGTGATATTACCTAATTTTGTCAGCCATTTCTGACATCACATTGCACTTTACTATGTGGAAATAGTACTAGTTATGTGAAACTATTCATAAACTGTAAACATTTGTCAGTAGGCAATTCGATAAAGACTTCCGGCTCCTCGGGCTGGTGCGAATATTTCAATGTCCGTATGTGCCAAACCGTTGGTTTGTGACACACCTTTACACGTCTCTCGCTCGCTACGCTCGCTCGAAAGCTATAGCTTAACCTAAAACCAATCCATCTTGCGTTCAGTATTCGATATGGTGGTGACATATTTCGAATTTGCGAACGTGTCGCATCGGTTGTGAGGTTGGACTAGATTTTTACGAGCGAGCGGAGCGAGCGAGCGACGATCTCAATTTCCAAGCTATACATATACCTTATATTGCCTCGCATATATTTCGTGTTATTACCTAATTTTGTCAGCCATTTCTGACATCACATTGCACTTTACTATGTGGAAATAGTACTATTTATGTGAAACTATTCTTAAACTGTAAACATTTGTCAGCAGGCAATTCGATAAAGACTTCCGGCTCCTCGGGCTGGTGCGAATATTTCAATGTCCATATGTGCCAAACCGTTGGTTTGTGACACACCTTTACAGGTCTCTCGCTCGCTACGCTCGCTCGAAAGCTATAGCTTAACCTAAAACCAAGCCATCTTGCGTTCATTATTCGATATGGTGGCGACATATTTCGAATTTGCGAACGTGTCGCATCGGTTGTGAGGTTGGACTAGATTTTTACGAGCGAGCGGAGCGAGCGAATAACAGTCATCATTTCCAAGCTATACATATACTTTATATTGCATTGCATTTGTTTCGTGTTATTACCTAATTTTGTCAGCCATTTCGGACATCACATTGCACTGTAGTATGTGGAAATAGTACTATTTATGTGAAACTATTCATAAACTGTAAACATTTGTCAGTAGGCAATTCGATAAAGACTTCCGGCTCCTCGAGCTGGTGCGAATATTTCAATGTCCGTATGTGCCAAACCGTTGGTTTGTGACACACCTTTACGCGTCTCTCGCTCGCTGCGCTCGCTCGAAAGCTATAGCCTAACATAAAACCATACATCTTGCGTTCAGTAATCGATATGGTGGTGACATATTTCGAATTTGCGAACGTGTCGCATCGGTTGTGAGGTTGGACTAGATTTTTACGAGCGAGCGGAGCGAGCGAGCAACGATTACAATTTCCAAGCGATACATATACCTTATATTGCCTTGCATATATTTCGTGATATTACCTAATATTGTCAGCCATTTCTGACATCACATTGCACTTTACTATGTGGAAATAGTACTATTTATGTGAAACTATTCATAAACTGTAAACATTTGTCAGTAGGCAATTCGATAAAGACTTCCGGCTCCTCGGGCTGGTGCGAATATTTCAATGTCCGTATGTGCCAAACCGTTGGTTTGTGACACACCTTTACAGGTCTCTCGCTCGCTACGCTCGCTCGAAAGCTATAGCTTAACCTAAAACCAAGCCATCTTGCGTTCATTATTCGATATGGTGCCGACATACATCGAATTTGCGAACGTGTCGGATCGGTTGTGAGGTTGGAATAGATTTTTACGAGCGAGCGGAGCGAGCGAATAACGGTCATCATTTCCAAGCTATACATATACCTTATATTGCATTGCATTTGTTTCGTGTTATTACCTAATTTGGTCAGCCATTTCTGACATCACATTGCACTTTACTATGTGGAAATAGTACTATTTATGTGAAACTATTCATAAACTGTAAACATTTGTCAGTAGGCAATTCGATAAAGACTTCCGGCTCCTCGGGCTGGTGCGAATATTTCAATGTCCGTATGTGCCAAACCGTTGGTTTGTGACACACCTTTACGCGTCTCTCGCTCGCTGCGCTCGCTCGAAAGCTATAGCCTAACCTAAAACCATACATCTTGCGTTCAGTTATCGATATGGTGGCGACATATTTCGAATTTGCGAACGTGTCGCATCGGTTGTGAGGTTGGACTAGATTTTTACGAGCGAGCGGAGCGAGCGAATAACGGTCATCATTTCCAAGCTATACATATACCTTATATTGCATTGCATTTGTTTCGTGTTATTACCTAATTTTGTCAGCCATTTCTGACATCACATTGCACTTTACTATGTGCAAATAGTACTATGTATGTGAAACTATTCACAAACTGTAAACATTTGTCAGTAGGCAATTCGATAAAGACTTCCGGCTCCTCGGGCTGGTGCGAATATTTCAATGTCCGTATGTGCCAAACCGTTGGTTTGTGACACACCTTTACACGTCTCTCGCTCGCTACGCTCGCTCGAAAGCTATAGCTTAACCAAAAACCAATCCATCTTGCGTTCAGTATTCGATATGGTGGCGACATATTTCGAATTTGCGAACGAGTCGCATCGGTTGTGAGGTTGGACTAGATTTTTACGAGCGAGCGGAGCGTGCGAGCTACGGTGACAATTTCCAAGCTATACATATACCTTATATTGCATTGCATTTGTTTCGTGTTATTACCGAATTTTGTCAGCCATTTCGGACATCACATTGCACTGTAGTATGTGGAAATAGTACTATTTATGTGAAACTATTCATAAACTGTAAACATTTGTCAGTAGGCAATTCGATAAAGACTTCCGGCTCCGCGGGCTGGTGCGAATATTTCAATGTCCGTGTGTGCCAAACCGTTGGTATGTGACACACCTTTACGCGTCTCTCGCTCGCTGCGCTCGCTCGAAAGCTATAGCCTAACCTAAAACCATACATCTTGCGTTCAGTATTCGATATGGTGTTGACATATTTCGAATTTGCGAACGTGTCGCATCGGTTGTGAGGTTGGACTAGATTTTTACGTGCGAGCGGAGCGAGCGAGCAACGGTGACAATTTCCAAGCTATACATATACCTTATATTGCATTGCATTTGTTTCGTGTTATTACCTAATTTTGTCAGCCATTTCGGACATCACATTGCACTGTAGTATGTGGAAATAGTACTATTTATGTGAAACTATTCATAAACTGTAAACATTTGTCAGTAGACAATTCGATAAAGACTTCCGGCTCCTCGGGCTGGTGGGAATATTTCAATGTCCCTATGTGCCAAACCGTTGGTTTGTGACACACCATTACACGGCTCTCGCTCGCAACGCTCGCTCGAAAGCTATAGCTTAACCTAAAACCAATCCATCTTGCGTTCAGTATTCGATATGGTGGTGACATATTTCGAATTTGCGAACGTGTCGCATCGGTTGTGACGTTGGACTAGATTTTTACGAGCGAGCGGAGCGAGCGAGCAACGATCTCAATTTCCAAGCTATACATATACCTTATATTGCCTTGCATATATTTCGTGATATTACCTAATTCTGTCAGCCATTTCTGACATCACATTGCATTTTACTATGTGGAAATAGTACAATTTATGTGAAACTATTCATAAACTGTAAACATTTGTCAGTAGGCAATTCGATAAAGACATCCGGCTCCTCGGGCTGGTGCGAATATTTCAATGTCCGTATGTGCCAAACCGTTGGTTTGTGACACACCTTTACGCGTCCCTCGCCCGCTGCGCTCGCTCGAAAACTATTGCCCAACCTAAAACCATACATCTTGCGTTCAGTAATCGATATGGTGGCGACATATTTCGAATTTGCGAACGTGTCGCATCGGTTGTGAGGTTGGACTAGATTTTTACGAGCGAGCGGAGCGAGCGAGCTACGGTTACAATTTCCAAGCTATACATATACCTTATATTGCATTGCATTTGTTTCGTGTTATTACCGAATTTTGTCAGCCATTTCGGACATCACATTGCACTGTAGTATGTGGAAATAGTACTATTTATGTGAAACTATTCATAAACTGTAAACATTTGTCAGTAGGCAATTCGATAAAGACTTCCGGCTCCGCGGGCTGGTGCGAATATTTCAATGTCCGTATGTGCCAAACCGTTGGTATGTGACACACCTTTACGCGTCTCTCGCTCGCTGCGCTCGCTCGAAAGCTATAGCCTAACCTAAAACCATACATCTTGCGTTCAGTAATCGATATGGTGGCGACATATTTCGAATTTGCGAACGTGTCGCATCGGTTGTGACGTTGGACTAGATTTTTACGAGCGAGCGGAGCGAGCGAGCAACGATCTCAATTTCCAAGCTATACATATACCTTATATTGCCTTGCATATATTTCGTGATATTACCTAATTCTGTCAGCCATTTCTGACATCACATTGCATTTTACTATGTGGAAATAGTACAATTTATGTGAAACTATTCATAAACTGTAAACATTTGTCAGTAGGCAATTCGATAAAGACATCCGGCTCCTCGGGCTGGTGCGAATATTTCAATGTCCGTATGTGCCAAACCGTTGGTTTGTGACACACCTTTACGCGTCCCTCGCCCGCTGCGCTCGCTCGAAAACTATTGCCCAACCTAAAACCATACATCTTGCGTTCAGTAATCGATATGGTGGCGACATATTTCGAATTTGCGAACGTGTCGCATCGGTTGTGAGGTTGGACTAGATTTTTACGAGCGAGCGGAGCGAGCGAGCTACGGTTACAATTTCCAAGCTATACATATACCTTATATTGCATTGCATTTGTTTCGTGTTATTACCGAATTTTGTCAGCCATTTCGGACATCACATTGCACTGTAGTATGTGGAAATAGTACTATTTATGTGAAACTATTCATAAACTGTAAACATTTGTCAGTAGGCAATTCGATAAAGACTTCCGGCTCCGCGGGCTGGTGCGAATATTTCAATGTCCGTATGTGCCAAACCGTTGGTATGTGACACACCTTTACGCGTCTCTCGCTCGCTGCGCTCGCTCGAAAGCTATAGCCTAACCTAAAACCATACATCTTGCGTTCAGTATTCGATATGGTGGTGACATATTTCGAATTTGCGAACGTGTCGCATCGGTTGTGAGGTTGGACTAGATTTTTACGTGCGAGCGGAGCGAGCGAGCAACGGTGACAATTTCCAAGCTATACATATACCTTATATTGCATTGCATTTGTTTCGTGTTATTACCTAATTTTGTCAGCCATTTCGGACATCACATTGCACTGTAGTATGTGGAAATAGTACTATTTATGTGAAACTATTCATAAACTGTAAACATTTGTCAGTAGACAATTCGATAAAGACTTCCGGCTCCTCGGGCTGGTGGGAATATTTCAATGTCCCTATGTGCCAAACCGTTGGTTTGTGACACACCATTACACGGCTCTCGCTCGCTACGCTCGCTCGAAAGCTATAGCTTAACCTAAAACCAATCCATCTTGCGTTCAGTATTCGATATGGTGGTGACATATTTCGAATTTGCGAACGTGTCGCATCGGTTGTGACGTTGGACTAGATTTTTACGAGCGAGCGGAGCGAGCGAGCAACGATCTCAATTTCCAAGCTATACATATACCTTATATTGCCTTGCATATATTTCGTGATATTACCTAATTCTGTCAGCCATTTCTGACATCACATTGCATTTTACTATGTGGAAATAGTACAATTTATGTGAAACTATTCATAAACTGTAAACATTTGTCAGTAGGCAATTCGATAAAGACATCCGGCTCCTCGGGCTGGTGCGAATATTTCAATGTCCGTATTTGCCAAACCGTTGGTTTGTGACACACCTTTACAGGTCTCTCGCTCGCTACGCTCGCTCGAAAGCTATAGCTTAACCTAAAACCAATCCATCTTGCGTTCAGTATTCGACATGGTGGTGACATATTTCGAATTTGCGAACGTGTCGCATCGGTTGTGAGGTTGGACTAGATTTTTACGAGCGAGCGGAGCGAGCGAGCTACGGTGACAATTTCCAAGCTATACATATACCTTATATTGCATTGCATTTGTTTCGTGTTATTACCGAATTTTGTCAGCCATTTCGGACATCACATTGCACTGTAGTATGTGGAAATAGTACTATTTATGTGAAACTATTCATAAACTGTAAGCATTTGTCAGTAGGCAATTCGATAAAGACTTCCGGCTCCTCGTGCTGGTGCGAATATTTCAATGTCCGTATGTGCCAAACCGTTGGTTTGTGACACACCTTTACACGTCTCTCGCTCGCTACGCTCGCTCGAAAGCTATAGCTTAACCTAAAACCAATCCATCTTGCGTTCGGTATTCGATATGGTGGTGACATATTTCGAATTTGCGAACGTGTCGCATCGGTTGTGAGGTTGGACTAGATTTTTACGAACGAGCGGAGCGAGCGAGCAACGATCACAATTTCCAAGCTATACATAGCAATACATTATATTGCCTTGCATATATTTCGTGTTATTACCTAATTTTGTCAGCCATTTCTGACATCACATTGCACTTTACTATGTGGAAATAGTACTATGTATGTGAAACTATTCACAAACTGTAAACATTTGTCAGTAGGCAATTCGATAAAGACTTCCGGCTCCTCGGGCTGGTGCGAATATTTCAATGTCCGTATTTGCCAAACCGTTGGTTTGTGACACACCTTTACAGGTCTCTCGCTCGCTACGCTCGCACGAAAGCTATAGCTTAACCTAAAACCAATCCATCTTGCGTTCAGTATTCGATATGGTGGTGACATATTTCGAATTTGCGAACGTGTCGCATCGGTTGTGAGGTTGGACTATATTTTTACGAGCGAGCGGAGCGAGCGAGCAACGATCACAATTTCCAAGCTATACATATACCTTATATTGCCTTGCATATATTTCGTGTTATTACCTAATTTTGTCAGCCATTTCTGACATCACATTGCACTTTACTATGTGGAAATAGTAGTATTTATGTGAAACTATTCATAAACTGTAAACATTTGTCAGTAGGCAATTCGATAAAGACTTCCGGCTCCTCGGGCTGGTGCGAATATTTCAATGTCCGTATGTGCCAAACCGTTGGTTTGTGACACACCTTTACGCGTCCCTCGCCCGCTGCGCTCGCTCGAAAACTATTGCCCAACCTAAAACCATACATCTTGCGTTCAGTAATCGATATGGTGGCGACATATTTCGAATTTGCGAACGTGTCGCATCGGTTGTGAGGTCGGACTAGATTTTTACGAGCGAGCGGAGCGAGCGAGCAACGATCACAATTTCCAAGCTATACATATACCTTATATTGCCTTGCATATATTTCGTGTTATTACCTAATTTTGTCAGCCATTTCTGACATCACATTGCACTTTACTATGTGGAAATAGTACTATTTATGTGAAACTATTCATAAACTGTAAACATTTGTCAGTAGGCAATTCGATAAAGACTTCCGGCTCCTCGGGCTGGTGCGAATATTTCAATGTCCGTATGTGCCAAACCGTTGGTTTGTGACACACCTTTACGCGTCCCTCGCCCGCTGCGCTCGCTCGAAAACTATTGCCCAACCTAAAACCATACATCTTGCGTTCAGTAATCGATATGGTGGCGACATATTTCGAATTTGCGAACGTGTCGCATCGGTTGTGAGGTCGGACTAGATTTTTACGAGCGAGCGGAGCGAGCGAGCAACGATCACAATTTCCAAGCTATACATATACCTTATATTGCCTTGCATATATTTCGTGTTATTACCTAATTTTGTCAGCCATTTCTGACATCACATTGCACTTTACTATGTGGAAATAGTACTATTTATGTGAAACTATTCATAAACTGTAAACATTTGTCAGTAGGCAATTCGATAAAGACTTCCGGCTCCTCGGGCTGGTGCGAATATTTCAATGTCCGTATGTGCCAAACCGTTGGTTTGTGACACACCTTTACACGTCTCTCGCTCGCTACGCTCGCTCGAAAGCTATAGCTTAACCTAAAACCAATCCATCTTGCGTTCGGTATTCGATATGGTGGTGACATATTTCGAATTTGCGAACGTGTCGCATCGGTTGTGAGGTTGGACTAGATTTTTACGAACGAGCGGAGCGAGCGAGCAACGATCACAATTTCCAAGCTATACATAGCAATACATTATATTGCCTTGCATATATTTCGTGTTATTACCTAATTTTGTCAGCCATTTCTGACATCACATTGCACTTTACTATGTGGAAATAGTACTATGTATGTGAAACTATTCACAAACTGTAAACATTTGTCAGTAGGCAATTCGATAAAGACTTCCGGCTCCTCGGGCTGGTGCGAATATTTCAATGTCCGTATTTGCCAAACCGTTGGTTTGTGACACACCTTTACAGGTCTCTCGCTCGCTACGCTCGCACGAAAGCTATAGCTTAACCTAAAACCAATCCATCTTGCGTTCAGTATTCGATATGGTGGTGACATATTTCGAATTTGCGAACGTGTCGCATCGGTTGTGAGGTTGGACTATATTTTTACGAGCGAGCGGAGCGAGCGAGCAACGATCACAATTTCCAAGCTATACATATACCTTATATTGCCTTGCATATATTTCGTGTTATTACCTAATTTTGTCAGCCATTTCTGACATCACATTGCACTTTACTATGTGGAAATAGTAGTATTTATGTGAAACTATTCATAAACTGTAAACATTTGTCAGTAGGCAATTCGATAAAGACTTCCGGCTCCTCGGGCTGGTGCGAATATTTCAATGTCCGTATGTGCCAAACCGTTGGTTTGTGACACACCTTTACGCGTCTCTCGCTCGCTGCGCTCGCTCGAAAGCTATAGCCTAGCCTAAAACCATACATCTTGCGTTCAGTAATCGATATGATGGTGACATATTTCGAATTTGCGAACGTGTTGCATCGGTTGTGAGGTTGGACTAGATTTTTACGAGCGAGCGGAGCGAGCGAGCAACGATCACAATTTCCAAGCTATACATATACCTTATATTGCCTTGCATATATTTCGTGTTATTACCTAATTTTGTCAGCCATTTCTGACATCACATTGCACTTTACTATGTGGAAATAGTAGTATTTATGTGAAACTATTCATAAACTGTAAACATTTGTCAGTAGGCAATTCGATAAAGACTTCCGGCTCCTCGGGCTGGTGCGAATATTTCAATGTCCGTATGTGCCAAACCGTTGGTTTGTGACACACCTTTACGCGTCCCTCGCCCGCTGCGCTCGCTCGAAAACTATTGCCCAACCTAAAACCATACATCTTGCGTTCAGTAATCGATATGGTGGCGACATATTTCGAATTTGCGAACGTGTCGCATCGGTTGTGAGGTCGGACTAGATTTTTACGAGCGAGCGGAGCGAGCGAGCAACGATCACAATTTCCAAGCTATACATATACCTTATATTGCCTTGCATATATTTCGTGTTATTACCTAATTTTGTCAGCCATTTCTGACATCACATTGCACTTTACTATGTGGAAATAGTACTATTTATGTGAAACTATTCATAAACTGTAAACATTTGTCAGTAGGCAATTCGATAAAGACTTCCGGCTCCTCGGGCTGGTGCGAATATTTCAATGTCCGTATGTGCCAAACCGTTGGTTTGTGACACACCTTTACGCGTCCCTCGCCCGCTGCGCTCGCTCGAAAACTATTGCCCAACCTAAAACCATACATCTTGCGTTCAGTAATCGATATGGTGGCGACATATTTCGAATTTGCGAACGTGTCGCATCGGTTGTGAGGTCGGACTAGATTTTTACGAGCGAGCGGTGCGAGCGAGCAACGATCACAATTTCCAAGCTATACATATACCTTATATTGCCTTGCATATATTTCGTGTTATTACCTAATTTTGTCAGCCATTTCTGACATCACATTGCACTTTACTATGTGGAAATAGTACTATTTATGTGAAACTATTCATAAACTGTAAACATTTGTCAGTAGGCAATTCGATAAAGACTTCCGGCTCCTCGGGCTGGTGCGAATATTTCAATGTCCGTATGTGCCAAACCGTTGGTTTGTGACACACCTTTACACGTCTCTCGCTCGCTACGCTCGCTCGAAAGCTATAGCTTAACCTAAAACCAATCCATCTTGCGTTCGGTATTCGATATGGTGGTGACATATTTCGAATTTGCGAACGTGTCGCATCGGTTGTGAGGTTGGACTAGATTTTTACGAACGAGCGGAGCGAGCGAGCAACGATCACAATTTCCAAGCTATGCATAGCAATACATTATATTGCCTTGCATATATTTCGTGTTATTACCTAATTTTGTCAGCCATTTCTGACATCACATTGCACTTTACTATGTGGAAATAGTACTATGTATGTGAAACTATTCACAAACTGTAAACATTTGTCAGTAGGCAATTCGATAAAGACTTCCGGCTCCTCGGGCTGGTGCGAATATTTCAATGTCCGTATTTGCCAAACCGTTGGTTTGTGACACACCTTTACAGGTCTCTCGCTCGCTACGCTCGCACGAAAGCTATAGCTTAACCTAAAACCAATCCATCTTGCGTTCAGTATTCGATATGGTGGTGACATATTTCGAATTTGCGAACGTGTCGCATCGGTTGTGAGGTTGGACTATATTTTTACGAGCGAGCGGAGCGAGCGAGCAACGATCACAATTTCCAAGCTATACATATACCTTATATTGCCTTGCATATATTTCGTGTTATTACCTAATTTTGTCAGCCATTTCTGACATCACATTGCACTTTACTATGTGGAAATAGTAGTATTTATGTGAAACTATTCATAAACTGTAAACATTTGTCAGTAGGCAATTCGATAAAGACTTCCGGCTCCTCGGGCTGGTGCGAATATTTCAATGTCCGTATGTGCCAAACCGTTGGTTTGTGACACACCTTTACGCGTCCCTCGCTCGCTGCGCTCGCTCGAAAACTATTGCCCAACCTAAAACCATACATCTTGCGTTCAGTAATCGATATGGTGGCGACATATTTCGAATTTGCGAACGTGTCGCATCGGTTGTGAGGTTGGACTAGGTTTTTACGAGCGAGCGGAGCGAGCGAGCTACGGTGACAATTTCCAAGCTATACATATACCTTATATTGCATTGCATTTGTTTCGTGTTATTACCTAATTTTGTCAGCCATTTCTGACATCACATTGCACTTTACTATGTGGAAATAGTACTATTTATGTGAAACTATTCATAAACTGTAAACATTTGTCAGTAGGCAATTCGATAAAGACTTCCGGCTCCTCGGGCTGGTGCGAATATTTCAATGTCCGTATGTGCCAAACCGTTGGTTTGTGACACACCTTTACGCGTCCCTCGCTCGCTGCGCTCGCTCGAAAACTATTGCCCAACCTAAAACCATACATCTTGCGTTCAGTAATCGATATGGTGGCGACATATTTCGAATTTGCGAACGTGTCGCATCGGTTGTGAGGTCGGACTAGATTTTTACGAGCGAGCGGAGCGAGCGAGCAACGATCACAATTTCCAAGCTATACATATACCTTATATTGCCTTGCATATATTTCGTGTTATTACCTAATTTTGTCAGCCATTTCTGACATCACATTGCACTGTAGTATGTGGAAATAGTACTATTTATGTGAAACTATTCATAAACTGTAAACATTTGTCAGTAGACAATTCGATAAAGACTTCCGGCTCCTCGGGCTGGTGGGAATATTTCAATGTCCCTATGTGCCAAACCGTTGGTTTGTGACACACCATTGCACGGCTCTCGCTCTCTACGCTCGCTCGAAAGCTATAACTTAACCTAAAACCAATCCATCTTGCGTTCAGTATTCGATATGGTGGTGACATATTTCGAATTTGCGAACGTGTCGCATCGGTTGTGACGTTGGACTAGATTTTTACTAGCGAGCGGAGCGAGCGAGCAACGATCACAATTTCCAAGCTATACATATACCTTATATTGCATTGCATTTGCTTCGAGTTATTACCTAATTTTGTCAGCCATTTCTGACATCACATTGCACTTTACTATGTGGAAATAGTACTATTTATGTGAAACTATTCATAAACTGTAAACATTTGTCAGTAGGCAATTCGATAACGACTTCCGGCTCCTCGGGCTGGTGGGAATATTTCAATATCCGTGTGTGCCAAACCGTTGGTTTGTGACACACCTTTACGCGTCTCTCGCTCGCTGCGCTCGCTCGAAAGCTATAGCCTAACCTAAAACCATACATCTTGCGTTCAGTAATCGATATGGTGGTGACATATTTCGAATTTGCGAACGTGTCGCATCGGTTGTGAGGTTGGACTAGATTTTTACGAGCGAGCGATGCGAGCGAGCAACGATCACAATTTCCAAGCTATACATATACCTTATATTGCCTTGCATATATTTCGTGTTATTACCTAATTTTGTCAGCCATTTCTGACATCATATTGCACTTTACTATGTGGAAATAGTACTATTTATGTGAAACTATTCATAAACTGTAAACATTTGTCAGTAGGCAATTCGATAAAGACTTCCGGCTCCTCGGGCTGGTGCGAATATTTCAATGTCCGTATGTGCCAAACCGTTGGTTTGTGACACACCTTTACGCGTCTCTCGCTCGCTGCGCTCGCTCGAAAGCTATAGCCTAACCTAAAACCATACATCTTGCGTTCAGTAATCGATATGGTGGCGACATTTTTCGAATTTGCGAACGTGTCGCATCGGTTGTGAGGTTGGACTAGATTTTTACGAGCGAGCGGAGCGAGCGAGCAACGGTGACAATTTCCAAGCTATACATATACCTTATATTGCATTGCATTTGTTTCGTGTTATTACCTAATTTTGTCAGCCATTTCGGACATCACATTGCACTGTAGTATGTGGAAATAGTACTATTTATGTGAAACTATTCATAAATTGTAAACATTTGTCAGTAGGCAATTCGATAAAGACTTCCCGCTCCTCGGGCTGGTCCGAATATTTCAATGTCCGTATGTGCCAAACCGTTGGTTTGTGACACACCTTTACGCGTCTCTCGCTCGCTGCGCTCGCTCGAAAGCTATAGCCTAGCCTAAAACCATACATCTTGCGTTCAGTAATCGATATGATGGTGACATATTTCGAATTTGCGAACGTGTTGCATCGGTTGTGAGGTTGGACTAGATTTTTACGAGCGAGCGGAGCGAGCGAGCAACGATCACAATTTCCAAGCTATACATATACCTTATATTGCCTTGCATATATTTCGTGTTATTACCTAATTTTGTCAGCCATTTCTGACATCACATTGCACTTTACTATGTGGAAATAGTACTATTTATGTGAAACTATTCTTAAACTGTAAACATTTGTCAGTAGGCAATTCGATAAAGACTTCCGGCTCCTCGGGCTAGTGCGAATATTTCAATATCCGTATGTGCCAAACCGTTGGTTTGTGACACACCTTTACGCGTCTCTCGCTCGCTGCGCTCGCTCGAAAGCTATAGCCTAACCTAAAATCATACATCTTGCGTTCAGTAATCGATATGGTGGTGACATATTTCGAATTTGCGAACGTGTCGCATCGGTTGTGAGGTTGGACTAGATTTTTACGAGCGAGCGGAGCGAGCGAGCAACGATCACAATTTCCAAGCTATACATATACCTTATATTGCCTTGCATATATTTCGTGTTATTACCTAATTTTGTCAGACATTTCTGACATCAAATTGCACCTTACTATGTGGAGATAGTACTATTTATGTGAAACTATTCATAAACTGTAAACATTTGTCAGCAGGCAATTCGATAAAGACTTCCGGCTCCTCGGGCTGGTGCGAATATTTCAATGTCCGTATGTGCCAAACCGTTGGTTTGTGACACACCTTTACACGACTCTCGCTCGCTACGCTCGCTCGAACGCTATAGCTTAACCTAAAACCAAGCCATCTTGCGTTCATTATTCGATATGGTGGCGACATATATCGAATTTGCGAACGTGTCGGAGCGGTTGTGAGGTTGGACTAGATTTTTACGAGCGAGCGGAGCGAGCGAATAACGGTCATCATTTCCAAGCCATACATATACCTTATATTGCATTGCATTTGTTTCGTGTTATTACCTAATTTTGTCAGCCATTTCTGACATCACATTGCACTTTACTATGTGGAAATAGTATTATTTATGTGAAACTATTCATAAACTGTAAACATTTGTCAGTAGGCAATTCGATAAAGACTTCCGGCTCCTCGGGCTGGTGCGAATATTTCAATGTCCGTATTTGCCAAACCGTTGGTTTGTGACACACCTTTACGCAACTCTCGCTCGCTACGCTCGCTCGAAAGCTATAGCTTAACCTAAAACCAATCCATCTTGCGTTCAGTATTCGATATGGTGGTGACATATTTCGAAGTTGCGAACGTGTCGCATCGGTTGTGAGGTTGGACTAGGTTTTTACGAGCGAGCGGAGCGAGCGAGCAACGATCACAGTTTCCAAGCTATACATATACCTTATATTGCCTCGCATATATTTCGTGTTATTACCTAATTTTGTCAGCCATTTCTGACATCAAATTGCACTTTACTATGTGGAAATAGTACTATTTATGTGAAACTATTCATAAACTGTAAACATTTGTCAGTAGGCAATTCGATAAAGACTTCCGGCTCCTCGGGCTGGTGCGAATATTTCAATATCCGTATGTGCCAAACCGTTGGTTTGTGACACGCCTTTACGCGTCTCTCGCTCGCTGCGCTCGCTCGAAAGCTATAGCCTAACCTAAAACCATACATCTTGCGTTCAGTAATCGATATGGTGGCGACATATTTCGAATTTGCGAACGTGTCGCATCGGTTGTGAGGTTGGACTAGATTTTTACGAGCGAGCGGAGCGAGCGAGCAACGATCACAATTTCCAAGCTATACATATACCTTATATTGCCTTGCATATATTTCGTGTTATTACCTAATTTTGTCAGCCATTTCTGACATCACATTGCACTTTACTATGTGGAAATAGTACTATTTATGTGAAACTATTCATAAACTGTAAACATTTGTCAGTAGGCAATTCGATAAAGACTTCCGGCTCCTCGGGCTGGTGCGAATATTTCAATGTCCGTATGTGCCAAACCGTTGGTTTGTGACACACCTTTACGCGTCTCTCGCTCGCTGCGCTCGCTCGAAAGCTATAGCCTAACCTAAAACCATACATCTTGCGTTCAGTAATCGATATGGTGGCGACATATTTCGAATTTGCGAACGTGTCGCATCGGTTGTGAGGTTGGACTAGATTTTTACGAGCGAGCGGAGCGAGCGAGCTACGGTGACAATTTCCAAGCTATACATATACCTTATATTGCATTGCATTTGTGTCGTGTTATTACCTAATTTTGTCAGCAATTTCGGACATCACATTGCACTGTAGTATGTGGAAATAGTACTATTTATGTGAAACTATTCATAAACTGTAAACATTTGTCAGTAGGCAATTCGATAAAGACTTCCGGCTCCTCGGGCTGGTGCGAATATTTCAATGTCCGTATGTGCCAAACCGTTGGTTTGTGACACACCTTTACACGTCTCTCGCTCGCTACGCTCGCTCGAAAGCTATAGCTTAACCTAAAACCAATCCATCTTGCGTTCAGTATTCGATATGGTGGTGACATATTTCGAATTTGCGAACGTGTCGCATCGGTTGTGAGGTTGGACTAGATTTTTACGAGCGAGCGGAGCGAGCGAGCGACGATCACAATTTCCAAGCTATACATATACCTTATATTGCCTCGCATATATTTCGTGTTATTACCTAATTTTGTCAGCCATTTCTGACATCACATTGCCCTTTACTATGTGGAAATAGTACTATTTATGTGAAACTATTCATAAACTGTAAACATTTGTCAGTAGGCAATTCGATAAAGACTTCCGGCTCCTCGGGCTAGTGCGAATATTTCAATATCCGTATGTGCCAAACCGTTGGTTTGTGACACACCTTTACGCGTCTCTCGCTCGCTGCGCTCGCTCGAAAGCTATAGCCTAACCTAAAACCATACATCTTGCGTTCAGTAATCGATATGGTGGTGACATATTTCGAATTTGCGAACGTGTTGCATCGGTTGTGAGGTTGGACTAGATTTTTACGAGCGAGCGGAGCGAGCGAGCAACGATCACAATTTCCAAGCTATACATATACCTTATATTGCCTTGCAAATATTTCGTGTTATTACCTAATTTTGTCAGCCATTTCTGACATCAAATTGCACCTTACTATGTGGAGATAGTACTATTTATGTGAAACTATTCATAAACTGTAAACATTTGTCAGCAGGCAATTCGGTAAAGACTTCCGGCTCCTCGGGCTGGTGCGAATATTTCAATGTCCGTATTTGCCAAACCGTTGGTTTGTGACACACCTTTACGCGTCTCTCGCTCGCTACGCTCGCTCGAAAGCTATAGCTTAACCTAAAACCAATCCATCTTGCGTTCAGTATTCGATATGGTGGTGACATATTTCGAATTTGCGAACGTGTCGCATCGGTTGTGAGGTTGGACTAGATTTTTACGAGCGAGCGGAGCGAGCGAATAACGGTCATCATTTCCAAGCTATACATATACCTTATATTGCATTGCATTTGTGTCGTGTTATTACCTAATTTTGTCAGCAATTTCGGACATCACATTGCACTGTAGTATGTGGAAATAGTACTATTTATGTGAAACTATTCATAAACTGTAAACATTTGTCAGTAGGCAATTCGATAAAGACTTCCGGCTCCTCGGGCTGGTGCGAATATTTCAATGTCCGTATGTGCCAAACCGTTGGTTTGTGACACACCTTTACGCGTCTCTCGCTCGCTGCGCTCGCTCGAAAGCTATAGCCTAACCTAAAACCATACATCTTGCGTTCAGTAATCGATATGGTGGCGACATATTTCGAATTTGCGAACGTGTCGCATCGGTTGTGAGGTTGGACTAGATTTTTACGAGCGAGCGGAGCGAGCGAGCTACGGTGACAATTTCCAAGCTATACATATACCTTATATTGCATTGCATTTGTTTCGTGTTATTACCTAATTTTGTCAGCCATTTCGGACATCACATTGCACTGTAGTATGTGGAAATAGTACTATTTATGTGAAACTATTCATAAACTGTAAACATTTGTCAGTAGGCAATTCGATAATGACTTCCGGCTCCTCGGGCTGGTGCGAATATTTCAATGTCCGTATGTGCCAAACCGTTGCTTAGTGACACACCTTTACGCGTCTCTCGCTCGCTGCGCTCGCTCGAAAGCTATAGCCTAACCTAAAAACATACATCTTGCGTTCAGTAATCGATATGGTGGCGACATATTTCGAATTTGCGAACGTGTCGCATCGGTTGTGAGGTTGGACTAGATTTTTACGAGCCAGCGGAGCGAGCGAGCAACGATTACAATTTCCAAGCTATACATATACCTTATATTGCCTTGCATATATTTCGTGATATTACCTAATTTTGTCAGCCATTTCTGACATCACATTGCACTTTACTATGTGGAAATAGTACTAGTTATGTGAAACTATTCATAAACTGTAAACATTTGTCAGTAGGCAATTCGATAAAGACTTCCGGCTCCTCGGGCTGGTGCGAATATTTCAATGTCCGTATGTGCCAAACCGTTGGTTTGTGACACACCTTTACACGTCTCTCGCTCGCTACGCTCGCTCGAAAGCTATAGCTTAACCTAAAACCAATCCATCTTGCGTTCAGTATTCGATATGGTGGTGACATATTTCGAATTTGCGAACGTGTCGCATCGGTTGTGAGGTTGGACTAGATTTTTACGAGCGAGCGGAGCGAGCGAGCGACGATCTCAATTTCCAAGCTATACATATACCTTATATTGCCTCGCATATATTTCGTGTTATTACCTAATTTTGTCAGCCATTTCTGACATCACATTGCACTTTACTATGTGGAAATAGTACTATTTATGTGAAACTATTCATAAACTGTAAACATTTGTCAGCAGGCAATTCGATAAAGACTTCCGGCTCCTCGGGCTGGTGCGAATATTTCAATGTCCATATGTGCCAAACCGTTGGTTTGTGACACACCTTTACAGGTCTCTCGCTCGCTACGCTCGCTCGAAAGCTATAGCTTAACCTAAAACCAAGCCATCTTGCGTTCATTATTCGATATGGTGGCGACATATTTCGAATTTGCGAACGTGTCGCATCGGTTGTGAGGTTGGACTAGATTTTTACGAGCGAGCGGAGCGAGCGAATAACGGTCATCATTTCCAAGCTATACATATACCTTATATTGCATTGCATTTGTTTCGTGTTATTACCTAATTTTGTCAGCCATTTCTGACATCACATTGCACTTTACTATGTGGAGATAGTACTATTTATGTGAAACTATTCATAAACTGTAAACATTTGTCAGTAGGCAATTCGATAAAGACTTCCGGCTCCTCGGGCTGGTGCGAATATTTCAATGTCCGTATTTGCCAAACCGTTGGTTTGTGACACAACTTTACGCGTCTCTCGCTCGCTACGCTCGCTCGAAAGCTATAGCTTAACCTAAAACCAATCCATCTTGCGTTCAGTATTCGATATGGTGGTGACATATTTCGAATTTGCGAACGTGTCGCATCGGTTGTGAGGTTGGACTAGATTTTTACGAGCGAGCGGAGCGAGCGAATAACAGTCATCATTTCCAAGCTATACATATACTTTATATTGCATTGCATTTGTTTCGTGTTATTACCTAATTTTGTCAGCCATTTCGGACATCACATTGCACTGTAGTATGTGGAAATAGTACTAATTATGTGAAACTATTCATAAACTGTAAACATTTGTCAGTAGGCAATTCGATAAAGACTTCCGGCTCCTCGGGCTGGTGCGAATATTTCAATGTCCGTATGTGCCAAACCGTTGGTTTGTGACACACCTTTACGCGTCTCTCGCTCGCTGCGCTCGCTCGAAAGCTATAGCCTAACATAAAACCATACATCTTGCGTTCAGTAATCGATATGGTGGTGACATATTTCGAATTTGCAAACGTGTCGCATCGGTTGTGAGGTTGGACTAGATTTTTACGAGCGAGCGGAGCGAGCGAGCAACGATTACAATTTCCAAGCGATACATATACCTTATATTGCCTTGCATATATTTCGTGATATTACCTAATATTGTCAGCCATTTCTGACATCACATTGCACTTTACTATGTGGAAATAGTACTATTTATGTGAAACTATTCATAAACTGTAAACATTTGTCAGTAGGCAATTCGATAAAGACTTCCGGCTCCTCGGGCTGGTGCGAATATTTCAATGTCCGTATGTGCCAAACCGTTGGTTTGTGACACACCTTTACAGGTCTCTCGCTCGCTACGCTCGCTCGAAAGCTATAGCTTAACCTAAAACCAAGCCATCTTGCGTTCATTATTCGATATGGTGCCGACATACATCGAATTTGCGAACGTGTCGGATCGGTTGTGAGGTTGGAATAGATTTTTACGAGCGAGCGGAGCGAGCGAATAACGGTCATCATTTCCAAGCTATACATATACCTTATATTGCATTGCATTTGTTTCGTGTTATTACCTAATTTGGTCAGCCATTTCTGACATCACATTGCACTTTACTATGTGGAAATAGTACTATTTATGTGAAACTATTCATAAACTGTAAACATTTGTCAGTAGGCAATTCGATAAAGACTTCCGGCTCCTCGGGCTGGTGCGAATATTTCAATGTCCGTATGTGCCAAACCGTTGGTTTGTGACACACCTTTACGCGTCTCTCGCTCGCTGCGCTCGCTCGAAAGCTATAGCCTAACCTAAAACCATACATCTTGCGTTCAGTTATCGATATGGTGGCGACATATTTCGAATTTGCGAACGTGTCGCATCGGTTGTGAGGTTGGACTAGATTTTTACGAGCGAGCGGAGCGAGCGAATAACGGTCATCATTTCCAAGCTATACATATACCTTATATTGCATTGCATTTGTTTCGTGTTATTACCTAATTTTGTCAGCCATTTCTGACATCACATTGCACTTTACTATGTGGAACTAGTACTATTTATGTGAAACTATTCATAAACTGTAAACATTTGTCAGTAGGCAATTCGATAAAGACTTCCGGCTCCTCGGGCTGGTGCGAATATTTCAATGTCCGTATTTGCCAAACCGTTGGTTTGTGACACAACTTTACGCGTCTCTCGCTCGCTACGCTCGCTCGAAAGCTATAGCTTAACCTAAAACCAATCCATCTTGCGTTCAGTATTCGATATGGTGGTGACATATTTCGAATTTGCGAACGTGTCGCATCGGTTGTGAGGTTGGACTAGATTTTTACGAGCGAGCGGAGCGAGCGAGCAACGATCACAATTTCCAAGCTATACATATACCTTATATTGCCTCGCATATATTTCGTGTTATTACCTAATTTTGTCAGCCATTTCTGACATCAAATTGCACTTTACTATGTGGAAATAGTACTATTTATGTGAAACTATTCATAAACTGTAAACATTTGTCAGTAGGCAATTCGATAAAGACTTCCGGCTCCTCGGGCTGGTGCGAATGTTTCAATATCCGTATGTGCCAAACCGTTGGTTTGTGACACGCCTTTACGCGTCTCTCGTTCGCTGCGCTCGCTCGAAAGCTATAGCCTAACCTAAAACCATACATCTTGCGTTCAGTAATCGATATGGTGGCGACATATTTCGAATTTGCGAACGTGTCGCATCGGTTGTGAGGTTGGACTAGATTTTTACGAGCGAGCGGAGCGAGCGAATAACAGTCATCATTTCCAAGCTATACATATACCTTATATTGCATTGCATTTGTTTCGTGTTATTACCTAATTTTGTCAGCCATTTCTGACATCACATTGCACTTTACTATGTGGAAATAGTACTATTTATGTGAAACTATTCATAAACTGTAAACATTTGTCAGTAGGCAATTCGATAAAGACTTCCGGCTCCTCGGGCTGGTGCGAATATTTCAATGTCCGTATGTGCCAAACCGTTGGTTTGTGACACACCTTTAGGCGTCTCTCGCTCGCTGCGCTCGCTCGAAAGCTATAGCCTAACCTAAAACCATACATCTTGCGTTCAGTAATCGATATGGTGGCGACATATTTCGAATTTGCGAACGTGTCGCATCGGTTGTGAGGTTGGACTAGATTTTTACGAGCGAGCGGAGCGAGCGAGCTACGGTGACAATTTCCAAGCTATACATATACCTTATATTGCATTGCATTTGTTTCGTGTTATTACTTAATTTTGTCAGCCATTTCGGACATCACATTGCACTGTAGTATGTGGAAATAGTACTATTTATGTGAAACTATTCATAAACTGTAAACATTTGTCAGTAGGCAATTCGATAAAGACTTCCGGCTCCTCGGGCTGGTGCGAATATTTCAATGTCCGTATGTGCCAAACCGTTGGTTTGTGACACACCTTTACGCGTCTCTCGCTCGCTGCGCTCGCTCGAAAGCTATAGCCTAACCTAAAACCATACATCTTGCGTTCAGTAATCGATATGGTGGTGACATATTTCGAATTTGCGAACGTGTCGCATCGGATATGAGGTTGGACTAGATTTTTACGAGCGAGCGGAGCGAGCGAGCAACGATCACAATTTCCAAGCTATACATATACCTTATATTGCCTTGCATATATTTCGTGATATTACCTAATATTGTCAGCCATTTCTGACATCACATTGCACTTTACTATGTGGAAATAGTACTATTTATGTGAAACTATTCATAAACTGTAAACATTTGTCAGTAGGCAATTCGATAAAGACTTCCGGCTCCTCGGGCTGGTGCGAATATTTCAATGTCCGTATGTGCCAAACCGTTGGTTTGTGACACACCTTTACAGGTCTCTCGCTCGCTACGCTCGCTCGAAAGCTATAGCTTAACCTAAAACCAAGCCATCTTGCGTTCATTATTCGATATGGTGCCGACATACATCGAATTTGCGAACGTGTCGGATCGGTTGTGAGGTTGGAATAGATTTTTACGAGCGAGCGGAGCGAGCGAATAACGGTCATCATTTCCAAGCTATACATATACCTTATATTGCATTGCATTTGTTTCGTGTTATTACCTAATTTGGTCAGCCATTTCTGACATCACATTGCACTTTACTATGTGGAAATAGTACTATTTATGTGAAACTATTCATAAACTGTAAACATTTGTCTGTAGGCAATTCGATAAAGACTTCCGGCTCCTCGGGCTGGTGCGAATATTTCAATGTCCGTATGTGCCAAACCGTTGGTTTGTGACACACCTTTACGCGTCTCTCGCTCGCTGCGCTCGCTCGAAAGCTATAGCCTAACCTAAAACCATACATCTTGCGTTCAGTTATCGATATGGTGGCGACATATTTCGAATTTGCGAACGTGTCGCATCGGTTGTGAGGTTGGACTAGATTTTTACGAGCGAGCGGAGCGAGCGAATAACGGTCATCATTTCCAAGCTATACATATACCTTATATTGCATTGCATTTGTTTCGTGTTATTACCTAATTTTGTCAGCCATTTCTGACATCACATTGCACTTTACTATGTGGAAATAGTACTATTTATGTGAAACTATTCATAAACTGTAAACATTTGTCAGTAGGCAATTCGATAAAGACTTCCGGCTCCTCGGGCTGGTGCGAATATTTCAATGTCCGTATTTGCCAAACCGTTGGTTTGTGACACGCCTTTACGCGTCTCTCGCTCGCTGCGCTCGCTCGAAAGCTATAGCCTAACCTAAAACCATACATCTTGCGTTCAGTAATCGATATGGTGGCGACATATTTCGAATTTGCGAACGTGTCGCATCGGTTGTGAGGTTGGACTAGATTTTTACGAGCGAGCGGAGCGAGCGAGCAACGATCACAATTTCCAAGCTATACATATACCTTATATTGCCTTGCATATATTTCGTGTTATTACCTAATTTTGTCAGCCATTTCTGACATCACATTGCACTTTACTATGTGGAAATAGTACTATTTATGTGAAACTATTCATAAACTGTAAACATTTGTCAGTAGGCAATTCGATAAAGACTTCCGGCTCCTCGGGCTGGTGCGAATATTTCAATGTCCGTATGTGCCAAACCGTTGGTTTGTGACACACCTTTACGCGTCTCTCGCTCGCTGCGCTCGCTCGAAAGCTATAGCCTAACCTAAAACCATACATCTTGCGTTCAGTAATCGATATGGTGGCGACATATTTCGAATTTGCGAACGTGTCGCATCGGTTGTGAGGTTGGACTAGATTTTTACGAGCGAGCGGAGCGAGCGAGCTACGGTGACAATTTCCAAGCTATACATATACCTTATATTGCATTGCATTTGTGTCGTGTTATTACCTAATTTTGTCAGCAATTTCGGACATCACATTGCACTGTAGTATGTGGAAATAGTACTATTTATGTGAAACTATTCATAAACTGTAAACATTTGTCAGTAGGCAATTCGATAATGACTTCCGGCTCCTCGGGCTGGTGCGAATATTTCAATGTCCGTATGTGCCGAACCGTTGGTTAGTGACACACCTTTACGCGTCTCTCGCTCGCTGCGCTCGCTCGAAAGCTATAGCCTAACCTAAAAACATACATCTTGCGTTCAGTAATCGATATGGTGGCGACATATTTCGAATTTGCGAACGTGTCGCATCGGTTGTGAGGTTGGACTAGATTTTTACGAGCCAGCGGAGCGAGCGAGCAACGATTACAATTTCCAAGCTATACATATACCTTATATTGCCTTGCATATATTTCGTGATATTACCTAATTTTGTCAGCCATTTCTGACATCACATTGCACTTTACTATGTGGAAATAGTACTAGTTATGTGAAACTATTCATAAACTGTAAACATTTGTCAGTAGGCAATTCGATAAAGACTTCCGGCTCCTCGGGCTGGTGCGAATATTTCAATGTCCGTATGTGCCAAACCGTTGGTTTGTGACACACCTTTACACGTCTCTCGCTCGCTACGCTCGCTCGAAAGCTATAGCTTAACCTAAAACCAATCCATCTTGCGTTCAGTATTCGATATGGTGGTGACATATTTCGAATTTGCGAACGTGTCGCATCGGTTGTGAGGTTGGACTAGATTTTTACGAGCGAGCGGAGCGAGCGAGCGACGATCACAATTTCCAAGCTATACATATACCTTATATTGCCTCGCATATATTTCGTGTTATTACCTAATTTTGTCAGCCATGTCTGACATCACATTGCCCTTTACTATGTGGAAATAGTACTATTTATGTGAAACTATTCATAAACTGTAAACATTTGTCAGTAGGCAATTCGATAAAGACTTCCGGCTCCTCGGGCTAGTGCGAATATTTCAATATCCGTATGTGCCAAACCGTTGGTTTGTGACACACCTTTACGCGTCTCTCGCTCGCTGCGCTCGCTCGAAAGCTATAGCCTAACCTAAAACCATACATCTTGCGTTCAGTAATCGATATGGTGGTGACATATTTCGAATTTGCGAACGTGTTGCATCGGTTGTGAGGTTGGACTAGATTTTTACGAGCGAGCGGAGCGAGCGAGCAACGATCACAATTTCCAAGCTATACATATACCTTATATTGCCTTGCAAATATTTCGTGTTATTACCTAATTTTGTCAGCCATTTCTGACATCAAATTGCACCTTACTATGTGGAGATAGTACTATTTATGTGAAACTATTCATAAACTGTAAACATTTGTCAGCAGGCAATTCGGTAAAGACTTCCGGCTCCTCGGGCTGGTGCGAATATTTCAATGTCCGTATTTGCCAAACCGTTGGTTTGTGACACACCTTTACGCGTCTCTCGCTCGCTACGCTCGCTCGAAAGCTATAGCTTAACCTAAAACCAATCCATCTTGCGTTCAGTATTCGATATGGTGGTGACATATTTCGAATTTGCGAACGTGTCGCATCGGTTGTGAGGTTGGACTAGATTTTTACGAGCGAGCGGAGCGAGCGAGCAACGATCACAATTTCCAAGCTATACATATACCTTATATTGCCTTGCATATATTTCGTGTTATTACCTAATTTTGTCAGCCATTTCTGACATCACATTGCACTTTACTATGTGGAAATAGTACTATTTATGTGAAACTATTCATAAACTGTAAACATTTGTCAGTAGGCAATTCGATAAAGACTTCCGGCTCCTCGGGCTGGTGCGAATATTTCAATGTCCGTATGTGCCAAACCGTTGGTTTGTGACACACCTTTACGCGTCTCTCGCTCGCTGCGCTCGCTCGAAAGCTATAGCCTAACCTAAAACCATACATCTTGCGTTCAGTAATCGATATGGTGGCGACATATTTCGAATTTGCGAACGTGTCGCATCGGTTGTGAGGTTGGACTAGATTTTTACGAGCGAGCGGAGCGAGCGAGCTACGGTGACAATTTCCAAGCTATACATATACCTTATATTGCATTGCATTTGTTTCGTGTTATTACCTAATTTTGTCAGCCATTTCGGACATCACATTGCACTGTAGTATGTGGAAATAGTACTATTTATGTGAAACTATTCATAAACTGTAAACATTTGTCAGTAGGCAATTCGATAATGACTTCCGGCTCCTCGGGCTGGTGCGAATATTTCAATGTCCGTATGTGCCAAACCGTTGCTTAGTGACACACCTTTACGCGTCTCTCGCTCGCTGCGCTCGCTCGAAAGCTATAGCCTAACCTAAAAACATACATCTTGCGTTCAGTAATCGATATGGTGGCGACATATTTCGAATTTGCGAACGTGTCGCATCGGTTGTGAGGTTGGACTAGATTTTTACGAGCCAGCGGAGCGAGCGAGCAACGATTACAATTTCCAAGCTATACATATACCTTATATTGCCTTGCATATATTTCGTGATATTACCTAATTTTGTCAGCCATTTCTGACATCACATTGCACTTTACTATGTGGAAATAGTACTAGTTATGTGAAACTATTCATAAACTGTAAACATTTGTCAGTAGGCAATTCGATAAAGACTTCCGGCTCCTCGGGCTGGTGCGAATATTTCAATGTCCGTATGTGCCAAACCGTTGGTTTGTGACACACCTTTACACGTCTCTCGCTCGCTACGCTCGCTCGAAAGCTATAGCTTAACCTAAAACCAATCCATCTTGCGTTCAGTATTCGATATGGTGGTGACATATTTCGAATTTGCGAACGTGTCGCATCGGTTGTGAGGTTGGACTAGATTTTTACGAGCGAGCGGAGCGAGCGAGCGACGATCTCAATTTCCAAGCTATACATATACCTTATATTGCCTCGCATATATTTCGTGTTATTACCTAATTTTGTCAGCCATTTCTGACATCACATTGCACTTTACTATGTGGAAATAGTACTATTTATGTGAAACTATTCATAAACTGTAAACATTTGTCAGCAGGCAATTCGATAAAGACTTCCGGCTCCTCGGGCTGGTGCGAATATTTCAATGTCCATATGTGCCAAACCGTTGGTTTGTGACACACCTTTACAGGTCTCTCGCTCGCTACGCTCGCTCGAAAGCTATAGCTTAACCTAAAACCAAGCCATCTTGCGTTCATTATTCGATATGGTGGCGACATATTTCGAATTTGCGAACGTGTCGCATCGGTTGTGAGGTTGGACTAGATTTTTACGAGCGAGCGGAGCGAGCGAATAACGGTCATCATTTCCAAGCTATACATATACCTTATATTGCATTGCATTTGTTTCGTGTTATTACCTAATTTTGTCAGCCATTTCTGACATCACATTGCACTTTACTATGTGGAGATAGTACTATTTATGTGAAACTATTCATAAACTGTAAACATTTGTCAGTAGGCAATTCGATAAAGACTTCCGGCTCCTCGGGCTGGTGCGAATATTTCAATGTCCGCATTTGCCAAACCGTTGGTTTGTGACACAACTTTACGCGTCTCTCGCTCGCTACGCTCGCTCGAAAGCTATAGCTTAACCTAAAACCAATCCATCTTGCGTTCAGTATTCGATATGGTGGTGACATATTTCGAATTTGCGAACGTGTCGCATCGGTTGTGAGGTTGGACTAGATTTTTACGAGCGAGCGGAGCGAGCGAATAACAGTCATCATTTCCAAGCTATACATATACTTTATATTGCATTGCATTTGTTTCGTGTTATTACCTAATTTTGTCAGCCATTTCGGACATCACATTGCACTGTAGTATGTGGAAATAGTACTATTTATGTGAAACTATTCATAAACTGTAAACATTTGTCAGTAGGCAATTCGATAAAGACTTCCGGCTCCTCGGGCTGGTGCGAATATTTCAATGTCCGTATGTGCCAAACCGTTGGTTTGTGACACACCTTTACGCGTCTCTCGCTCGCTGCGCTCGCTCGAAAGCTATAGCCTAACATAAAACCATACATCTTGCGTTCAGTAATCGATATGGTGGTGACATATTTCGAATTTGCGAACGTGTCGCATCGGTTGTGAGGTTGGACTAGATTTTTACGAGCGAGCGGAGCGAGCGAGCAACGATTACAATTTCCAAGCGATACATATACCTTATATTGCCTTGCATATATTTCGTGATATTACCTAATATTGTCAGCCATTTCTGACATCACATTGCACTTTACTATGTGGAAATAGTACTATTTATGTGAAACTATTCATAAACTGTAAACATTTGTCAGTAGGCAATTCGATAAAGACTTCCGGCTCCTCGGGCTGGTGCGAATATTTCAATGTCCGTATGTGCCAAACCGTTGGTTTGTGACACACCTTTACAGGTCTCTCGCTCGCTACGCTCGCTCGAAAGCTATAGCTTAACCTAAAACCAAGCCATCTTGCGTTCATTATTCGATATGGTGCCGACATACATCGAATTTGCGAACGTGTCGGATCGGTTGTGAGGTTGGAATAGATTTTTACGAGCGAGCGGAGCGAGCGAATAACGGTCATCATTTCCAAGCTATACATATACCTTATATTGCATTGCATTTGTTTCGTGTTATTACCTAATTTGGTCAGCCATTTCTGACATCACATTGCACTTTACTATGTGGAAATAGTACTATTTATGTGAAACTATTCATAAACTGTAAACATTTGTCAGTAGGCAATTCGATAAAGACTTCCGGCTCCTCGGGCTGGTGCGAATATTTCAATGTCCGTATGTGCCAAACCGTTGGTTTGTGACACACCTTTACGCGTCTCTCGCTCGCTGCGCTCGCTCGAAAGCTATAGCCTAACCTAAAACCATACATCTTGCGTTCAGTTATCGATATGGTGGCGACATATTTCGAATTTGCGAACGTGTCGCATCGGTTGTGAGGTTGGACTAGATTTTTACGAGCGAGCGGAGCGAGCGAATAACGGTCATCATTTCCAAGCTATACATATACCTTATATTGCATTGCATTTGTTTCGTGTTATTACCTAATTTTGTCAGCCATTTCTGACATCACATTGCACCTTACTATGTGGAATTAGTACTATTTATGTGAAACTATTCATAAACTGTAAACATTTGTCAGTAGGCAATTCGATAAAGACTTCCGGCTCCTCGGGCTGGTGCGAATATTTCAATGTCCGTATTTGCCAAACCGTTGGTTTGTGACACAACTTTACGCGTCTCTCGCTCGCTACGCTCGCTCGAAAGCTATAGCTTAACCTAAAACCAATCCATCTTGCGTTCAGTATTCGATATGGTGGTGACATATTTCGAATTTGCGAACGTGTCGCATCGGTTGTGAGGTTGGACTAGATTTTTACGAGCGAGCGGAGCGAGCGAGCAACGATCACAATTTCCAAGCTATACATATACCTTATATTGCCTCGCATATATTTCGTGTTATTACCTAATTTTGTCAGCCATTTCTGACATCAAATTGCACTTTACTATGTGGAAATAGTACTATTTATGTGAAACTATTCATAAACTGTAAACATTTGTCAGTAGGCAATTCGATAAAGACTTCCGGCTCCTCGGGCTGGTGCGAATATTTCAATATCCGTATGTGCCAAACCGTTGGTTTGTGACACGCCTTTACGCGTCTCTCGCTCGCTGCGCTCGCTCGAAAGCTATAGCCTAACCTAAAACCATACATCTTGCGTTCAGTAATCGATATGGTGGCGACATATTTCGAATTTGCGAACGTGTCGCATCGGTTGTGAGGTTGGACTAGATTTTTACGAGCGAGCGGAGCGAGCGAATAACAGTCATCATTTCCAAGCTATACATATACCTTATATTGCATTGCATTTGTTTCGTGTTATTACCTAATTTTGTCAGCCATTTCTGACATCACATTGCACTTTACTATGTGGAAATAGTACTATTTATGTGAAACTATTCATAAACTGTAAACATTTGTCAGTAGGCAATTCGATAAAGACTTCCGGCTCCTCGGGCTGGTGCGAATATTTCAATGTCCGTATGTGCCAAACCGTTGGTTTGTGACACACCTTTACGCGTCTCTCGCTCGCTGCGCTCGCTCGAAAGCTATAGCCTAACCTAAAACCATACATCTTGCGTTCAGTAATCGATATGGTGGCGACATATTTCGAATTTGCGAACGTGTCGCATCGGTTGTGAGGTTGGACTAGATTTTTACGAGCGAGCGGAGCGAGCGAGCTACGGTGACAATTTCCAAGCTATACATATACCTTATATTGCATTGCATTTGTTTCGTGTTATTACTTAATTTTGTCAGCCATTTCGGACATCACATTGCACTGTAGTATGTGGAAATAGTACTATTTATGTGAAACTATTCATAAACTGTAAACATTTGTCAGTAGGCAATTCGATAAAGACTTCCGGCTCCTCGGGCTGGTGCGAATATTTCAATGTCCGTATGTGCCAAACCGTTGGTTTGTGACACACCTTTACGCGTCTCTCGCTCGCTGCGCTCGCTCGAAAGCTATAGCCTAACCTAAAACCATACATCTTGCGTTCAGTAATCGATATGGTGGTGACATATTTCGAATTTGCGAACGTGTCGCATCGGATGTGAGGTTGGACTAGATTTTTACGAGCGAGCGGAGCGAGCGAGCAACGATCACAATTTCCAAGCTATACATATACCTTATATTGCCTTGCATATATTTCGTGATATTACCTAATATTGTCAGCCATTTCTGACATCACATTGCACTTTACTATGTGGAAATAGTACTATTTATGTGAAACTATTCATAAACTGTAAACATTTGTCAGTAGGCAATTCGATAAAGACTTCCGGCTCCTCGGGCTGGTGCGAATATTTCAATGTCCGTATGTGCCAAACCGTTGGTTTGTGACACACCTTTACAGGTCTCTCGCTAGCTACGCTCGCTCGAAAGCTATAGCTTAACCTAAAACCAAGCCATCTTGCGTTCATTATTCGATATGGTGCCGACATACATCGAATTTGCGAACGTGTCGGATCGGTTGTGAGGTTGGAATAGATTTTTACGAGCGAGCGGAGCGAGCGAATAACGGTCATCATTTCCAAGCTATACATATACCTTATATTGCATTGCATTTGTTTCGTGTTATTACCTAATTTGGTCAGCCATTTCTGACATCACATTGCACTTTACTATGTGGAAATAGTACTATTTATGTGAAACTATTCATAAACTGTAAACATTTGTCTGTAGGCAATTCGATAAAGACTTCCGGCTCCTCGGGCTGGTGCGAATATTTCAATGTCCGTATGTGCCAAACCGTTGGTTTGTGACACACCTTTACGCGTCTCTCGCTCGCTGCGCTCGCTCGAAAGCTATAGCCTAACCTAAAACCATACATCTTGCGTTCAGTTATCGATATGGTGGCGACATATTTCGAATTTGCGAACGTGTCGCATCGGTTGTGAGGTTGGACTAGATTTTTACGAGCGAGCGGAGCGAGCGAATAACGGTCATCATTTCCAAGCTATACATATACCTTATATTGCATTGCATTTGTTTCGTGTTATTACCTAATTTTGTCAGCCATTTCTGACATCACATTGCACTTTACTATGTGGAAATAGTACTATTTATGTGAAACTATTCATAAACTGTAAACATTTGTCAGTAGGCAATTCGATAAAGACTTCCGGCTCCTCGGGCTGGTGCGAATATTTCAATGTCCGTATTTGCCAAACCGTTGGTTTGTGACACAACTTTACGCGTCTCTCGCTCGCTACGCTCGCTCGAAAGCTATAGCTTAACCTAAAACCAATCCATCTTGCGTTCAGTATTCGATATGGTGGTGACATATTTCGAATTTGCGAACGTGTCGCATCGGTTGTGAGGTTGGACTAGATTTTTACGAGCGAGCGGAGCGAGCGAGCAACGATCACAATTTCCAAGCTATACATATACCTTATATTGCCTCGCATATATTTCGTGTTATTACCTAATTTTGTCAGCCATTTCTGACATCACATTGCACTTTACTATGTGGAAATAGTACTATTTATGTGAAACTATTCATAAACTGTAAACATTTGTCAGTAGGCAATTCGATAAAGACTTCCGGCTCCTCGGGCTGGTGCGAATATTTCAATATCCGTATGTGCCAAACCGTTGGTTTGTGACACGCCTTTACGCGTCTCTCGCTCGCTGCGCTCGCTCGAAAGCTATAGCCTAACCTAAAACCATACATCTTGCGTTCAGTAATCGATATGGTGGCGACATATTTCGAATTTGCGAACGTGTCGCATCGGTTGTGAGGTTGGACTAGATTTTTACGAGCGAGCGGAGCGAGCGAATAACAGTCATCATTTCCAAGCTATACATATACCTTATATTGCATTGCATTTGTTTCGTGTTATTACCTAATTTTGTCAGCCATTTCTGACATCACATTGCACTTTACTATGTGGAAATAGTACTATTTATGTGAAACTATTCATAAACTGTAAACATTTGTCAGTAGGCAATTCGATAAAGACTTCCGGCTCCTCGGGCTGGTGCGAATATTTCAATGTCCGTATGTGCCAAACCGTTGGTTTGTGACACACCTTTACGCGTCTCTCGCTCGCTGCGCTCGCTCGAAAGCTATAGCCTAACCTAAAACCATACATCTTGCGTTCAGTAATCGATATGGTGGCGACATATTTCGAATTTGCGAACGTGTCGCATCGGTTGTGAGGTTGGACTAGATTTTTACGAGCGAGCGGAGCGAGCGAGCTACGGTGACAATTTCCAAGCTATACATATACCTTATATTGCATTGCATTTGTTTCGTGTTATTACTTAATTTTGTCAGCCATTTCGGACATCACATTGCACTGTAGTATGTGGAAATAGTACTATTTATGTGAAACTATTCATAAACTGTAAACATTTGTCAGTAGGCAATTCGATAAAGACTTCCGGCTCCTCGGGCTGGTGCGAATATTTCAATGTCCGTATGTGCCAAACCGTTGGTTTGTGACACACCTTTACGCGTCTCTCGCTCGCTGCGCTCGCTCGAAAGCTATAGCCTAACCTAAAACCATACATCTTGCGTTCAGTAATCGATATGGTGGTGACATATTTCGAATTTGCGAACGTGTCGCATCGGATGTGAGGTTGGACTAGATTTTTACGAGCGAGCGGAGCGAGCGAGCAACGATCACAATTTCCAAGCTATACATATACCTTATATTGCCTTGCATATATTTCGTGTTATTACCTAATTTTGTCAGCCATTTCTGACATCAAATTGCACCTTACTATGTGGAGATAGTACTATTTATGTGAAACTATTCATAAACTGTAAACATTTGTCAGCAGGCAATTCGATAAAGACTTCCGGCTCCTCGGGCTGGTGCGAATATTTCAATGTCCATATGTGCCAAACCGTTGGTTTGTGACACACCTTTACACGTCTCTCGCTCGCTACGCTCGCTCGAAAGCTATAGCTTAACCTAAAACCAAGCCATCTTGCGTTCATTATTCGATATGGTGGCGACATATATCGAATTTGCGAACGTGTCGGATCGGTTGTGAGGTTGGACTAGATTTTTACGAGCGAGCGGAGCGAGCGAGCTACGGTGACAATTTCCAAGCTATACATATACCTTATATTGCATTGCATTTGTTTCGTGTTATTACCTAATTTTGTCAGCCATTTCGGACATCACATTGCACTGTAGTATGTGGAAATAGTACTATTTATGTGAAACTATTCATAAACTGTAAACATTTGTCAGTAGGCAATTCGATAATCACTTCCGGCTCCTCGGGCTGGTGCGAATATTTCAATGTCCGTATGTGCCAAACCGTTGCTTAGTGACACACCTTTACGCGTCTCTCGCTCGCTGCGCTCGCTCGAAAGCTATGGCCTAACCTAAAAACATACATCTTGCGTTCAGTAATCGATATGGTGGCGACATATTTCGAATTTGCGAACGTGTCGCATCGGTTGTGAGGTTGGACTAGATTTTTACGAGCCAGCGGAGCGAGCGAGCAACGATTACAATTTCCAAGCTATACATATACCTTATATTGCCTTGCATATATTTCGTGATATTACTTAATTTTGTCAGCCATTTCTGACATCACATTGCACTTTACTATGTGGAAATAGTACTATTTATGTGAAACTATTCATAAACTGTAAACATTTGTCAGTAGGCAATTCGATAAAGACTTCCGGCTCCTCGGGCTGGTGCGAATATTTCAATGTCCGTATGTGCCAAACCGTTGGTTTGTGACACACCTTTACGCGTCTCTCGCTCGCTGCGCTCGCTCGAAAGCTATAGCCTAACCTAAAACCATACATCTTGCGTTCAGTAATCGATATGGTGGCGACATATTTCGAATTTGCGAACGTGTCGCATCGGTTGTGAGGTTGGACTAGATTTTTACGAGCGAGCGGAGCGAGCGAGCTACGGTGACAATTTCCAAGCTATACATATACCTTATATTGCATTGCATTTGTTTCGTGTTATTACTTAATTTTGTCAGCCATTTCGGACATCACATTGCACTGTAGTATGTGGAAATAGTACTATTTATGTGAAACTATTCATAAACTGTAAACATTTGTCAGTAGGCAATTCGATAAAGACTTCCGGCTCCTCGGGCTGGTGCGAATATTTCAATGTCCGTATGTGCCAAACCGTTGGTTTGTGACACACCTTTACGCGTCTCTCGCTCGCTGCGCTCGCTCGAAAGCTATAGCCTAACCTAAAACCATACATCTTGCGTTCAGTAATCGATATGGTGGTGACATATTTCGAATTTGCGAACGTGTCGCATCGGTTGTGAGGTTGGACTAGATTTTTACGAGCGAGCGGAGCGAGCGAGCAACGATTACAATTTCCAAGCGATACATATACCTTATATTGCCTTGCATATATTTCGTGATATTACCTAATATTGTCAGCCATTTCTGACATCACATTGCACTTTACTATGTGGAAATAGTACTATTTATGTGAAAATATTCATAAACTGTAAACATTTGTCAGTAGGCAATTCGATAAAGACTTCCGGCTCCTCGGGCTGGTGCGAATATTTCAATGTCCGTATGTGCCAAACCGTTGGTTTGTGACACACCTTTACGCGTCTCTCGCTCGCTGCGCTCGCTCGAAAGCTATAGCCTAACCTAAAACCATACATCTTGCGTTCAGTTATCGATATGGTGGCGACATATTTCGAATTTGCGAACGTGTCGCATCGGTTGTGAGGTTGGACTAGATTTTTACGAGCGAGCGGAGCGAGCGAGCTACGGTGACAATTTCCAAGCTATACATATACCTTATATTGCATTGCATTTGTTTCGTGTTATTACCTAATTTTGTCAGCCATTTCGGACATCACATTGCACAGTAGTATGTGGAAATAGTACTATTTATGTGAAACTATTCATAAACTGTAAACATTTGTCAGTAGGCAATTCGATAAAGACTTCCGGCTCCTCGGGCTGGTGCGAATATTTCAATGTCCGTATTTGCCAAACCGTTGGTTTGTGACACACCTTTACGCGTCTCTCGCTCGCTACGCTCGCTCGAAAGCTATAGCTTAACCTAAAACCAATCCATCTTGCGTTCAGTATTCGATATGGTGGTGACATATTTCGAATTTGCGAACGTGTCGCATCGGTTGTGAGGTTGGACTAGATTTTTACGAGCGAGCGGAGCGAGCGAGCGACGATCACAATTTCCAAGCTATACATATACCTTATATTGCCTTGCATATATTTCGTGTTATTACCTAATTTTGTCAGCCATTTCTGACATCAAATTGCACCTTACTATGTGGAGATAGTACTATTTATGTGAAACTATTCATAAACTGTAAACATTTGTCAGCAGGCAATTCGATAAAGACTTCCGGCTCCTCGGGCTGGTGCGAATATTTCAATGTCCATATGTGCCAAACCGTTGGTTTGTGACACACCTTTACACGTCTCTCGCTCGCTACGCTCGCTCGAAAGCTATAGCTTAACCTAAAACCAAGCCATCTTGCGTTCATTATTCGATATGGTGGCGACATATATCGAATTTGCGAACGTGTCGGATCGGTTGTGAGGTTGGACTAGATTTTTACGAGCGAGCGGAGCGAGCGAGCTACGGTGACAATTTCCAAGCTATACATATACCTTATATTGCATTGCATTTGTTTCGTGTTATTACCTAATTTTGTCAGCCATTTCGGACATCACATTGCACTGTAGTATGTGGAAATAGTACTATTTATGTGAAACTATTCATAAACTGTAAACATTTGTCAGTAGGCAATTCGATAATCACTTCCGGCTCCTCGGGCTGGTGCGAATATTTCAATGTCCGTATGTGCCAAACCGTTGCTTAGTGACACACCTTTACGCGTCTCTCGCTCGCTGCGCTCGCTCGAAAGCTATGGCCTAACCTAAAAACATACATCTTGCATTCATTATTCGATATGGTGGCGACATATTTCAAATTTGTGATCGTGTCGGATCGGTTGTGAGGTTGGACTAGATTTTTACGAGCGAGCGGAGCGAGCGAGCAACGATCACAATTTCCAAGCTATACATATACCTTATATTGCCTTGCATATATTTCGTGTTATTACTTAATTTTGTCAGCCATTTCTGACATCACATTGCACTTTACTATGTGGAAATAGTACTATTTATGTGAAACTATTCATAAACTGTAAACATTTGTCAGTAGGCAATTCGATAAAGACTTCCGGCTCCTCGGGCTGGTGCGAATATTTCAATGTCCGTATGTGCCAAACCGTTGGTTTGTGACACACCTTTACGCGTCTCTCGCTCGCTGCGCTCGCTCGAAAGCTATAGCCTAACCTAAAACCATACATCTTGCGTTCAGTAATCGATATGGTGGCGACATATTTCGAATTTGCGAACGTGTCGCATCGGTTGTGAGGTTGGACTAGATTTTTACGAGCGAGCGGAGCGAGCGAGCTACGGTGACAATTTCCAAGCTATACATATACCTTATATTGCATTGCATTTGTTTCGTGTTATTACTTAATTTTGTCAGCCATTTCGGACATCACATTGCACTGTAGTATGTGGAAATAGTACTATTTATGTGAAACTATTCATAAACTGTAAACATTTGTCAGTAGGCAATTCGATAAAGACTTCCGGCTCCTCGGGCTGGTGCGAATATTTCAATGTCCGTATGTGCCAAACCGTTGGTTTGTGACACACCTTTACGCGTCTCTCGCTCGCTGCGCTCGCTCGAAAGCTATAGCCTAACCTAAAACCATACATCTTGCGTTCAGTAATCGATATGGTGGTGACATATTTCGAATTTGCGAACGTGTCGCATCGGTTGTGAGGTTGGACTAGATTTTTACGAGCGAGCGGAGCGAGCGAGCAACGATTACAATTTCCAAGCGATACATATACCTTATATTGCCTTGCATATATTTCGTGATATTACCTAATATTGTCAGCCATTTCTGACATCACATTGCACTTTACTATGTGGAAATAGTACTATTTATGTGAAAATATTCATAAACTGTAAACATTTGTCAGTAGGCAATTCGATAAAGACTTCCGGCTCCTCGGGCTGGTGCGAATATTTCAATGTCCGTATGTGCCAAACCGTTGGTTTGTGACACACCTTTACGCGTCTCTCGCTCGCTGCGCTCGCTCGAAAGCTATAGCCTAACCTAAAACCATACATCTTGCGTTCAGTTATCGATATGGTGGCGACATATTTCGAATTTGCGAACGTGTCGCATCGGTTGTGAGGTTGGACTAGATTTTTACGAGCGAGCGGAGCGAGCGAGCTACGGTGACAATTTCCAAGCTATACATATACCTTATATTGCATTGCATTTGTTTCGTGTTATTACCTAATTTTGTCAGCCATTTCGGACATCACATTGCACAGTAGTATGTGGAAATAGTACTATTTATGTGAAACTATTCATAAACTGTAAACATTTGTCAGTAGGCAATTCGATAAAGACTTCCGGCTCCTCGGGCTGGTGCGAATATTTCAATGTCCGTATTTGCCAAACCGTTGGTTTGTGACACACCTTTACGCGTCTCTCGCTCGCTACGCTCGCTCGAAAGCTATAGCTTAACCTAAAACCAATCCATCTTGCGTTCAGTATTCGATATGGTGGTGACATATTTCGAATTTGCGAACGTGTCGCATCGGTTGTGAGGTTGGACTAGATTTTTACGAGCGAGCGGAGCGAGCGAGCGACGATCACAATTTCCAAGCTATACATATACCTTATATTGCCTTGCATATATTTCGTGTTATTACCTAATTTTGTCAGCCATTTCTGACATCAAATTGCACCTTACTATGTGGAGATAGTACTATTTATGTGAAACTATTCATAAACTGTAAACATTTGTCAGCAGGCAATTCGATAAAGACTTCCGGCTCCTCGGGCTGGTGCGAATATTTCAATGTCCATATGTGCCAAACCGTTGGTTTGTGACACACCTTTACACGTCTCTCGCTCGCTACGCTCGCTCGAAAGCTATAGCTTAACCTAAAACCAAGCCATCTTGCGTTCATTATTCGATATGGTGGCGACATATATCGAATTTGCGAACGTGTCGGATCGGTTGTGAGGTTGGACTAGATTTTTACGAGCGAGCGGAGCGAGCGAGCTACGGTGACAATTTCCAAGCTATACATATACCTTATATTGCATTGCATTTGTTTCGTGTTATTACCTAATTTTGTCAGCCATTTCGGACATCACATTGCACTGTAGTATGTGGAAATAGTACTATTTATGTGAAACTATTCATAAACTGTAAACATTTGTCAGTAGGCAATTCGATAATCACTTCCGGCTCCTCGGGCTGGTGCGAATATTTCAATGTCCGTATGTGCCAAACCGTTGCTTAGTGACACACCTTTACGCGTCTCTCGCTCGCTGCGCTCGCTCGAAAGCTATGGCCTAACCTAAAAACATACATCTTGCATTCATTATTCGATATGGTGGCGACATATTTCAAATTTGTGATCGTGTCGGATCGGTTGTGAGGTTGGACTAGATTTTTACGAGCGAGCGGAGCGAGCGAGCAACGATCACAATTTCCAAGCTATACATATACCTTATATTGCCTTGCATATATTTCGTGTTATTACCTGATTTTGTCAGCCATTTCGCACATGACATTTCTATGTAGTATGTGGAAATAGTACTATTTATGTGAAACTATTGGTAAACTATAAACATTTGACAGTAGACAATAGGATAAAGACTTCCGGCTCCTCGGGCTGGTGCGAATATTTCAATGTCCCCATCTGCCAAACCGTTGGATTGTGACACAACTTTCCGCGTCCCTCGCTCGCAGTGCTCGCTCGAAAACTATAGCCTAAACTAAAACCAATCCCTGTTGCGTTAGTCATTCGACATTGTGGCGACTTATTTCAAATTTGCGATCGTGTCGGATCGGTTGTGAGGTTGGACTAGATTTTTACGAGCGAGCGGAGCGAGCGTGCAACGATCACAATTTCCAAGCTATACATATACCTTATATTGCCTTGCATATATATCGTCTTATTACCTAATTTTGTCAGCCATTTCTGACATCGCATTGCACTTTACTATGTGCAAATAGTACTACTTATGTGAAACGATTGGTAAACTGTAACCATTTGTCAGTAGGCAATAGCATAAAGACTTCCGGCTCCTCGGGCTGGTGCGCATATTTCAATGTCCCCATCTGCCAAACCGTTGGTTTGTGATACACCATTACGCGTCTCTCGATCGCTGCGCTCGCTCGAAAGCTATAGCCTAACCTATAACCAATCCATCTTGCGTTCATTATTCGATATGGTGGCGACATATTTCAAATTTGCGAACGTGTCGGATCGGTTGTGAGGTTGGACTAGATTTTTACGAGCGAGCGGAGCGAGCGAGCAACGATCACAATTTCCAAGCTATACATATACCTTATATTGCCTTGCATATATTTCGTGTTATTACCTAATTTTGTCAGCCATTTCGGACATGACATTGCTATGTAGTATGTGGAAATAGTACTATTTATGTGAAACTATTGGTAAACTATAAACATTTGACAGTAGACAATAGGATAAAGACTTCCGGCTCCTCGGGCTGGTGCGAATATTTCAATGTCCCCATCTGCCAAACCGTTGGATTGTGACACAACTTTCCGCGTCCCTCGCTCGCAGTGCTCGCTCGAAAACTATAGCCTAAACAAAAACCAATCCCTGTTGCGTTAGTCATTCGACATTGTGGCGACTTATTTCAAATTTGCGATCGTGTCGGATCGGTTGTGAGGTTGGACTAGATTTTTACGAGCGAGCGGAGCGAGCGTGCAACGATCACAATTTCCAAGCTATACATATACCTTATATTGCCTTGCATATATTTCGTGTTATTACCTAATTTTGTCAGCCATTTCTGACATCGCATTGCACTTTACTATGTGCAAATAGTACTATTTATGTGAAACTATTGGTAAACTGTAACATTTGTCAGTAGGCAATTCGATAAAGACTTCTGGCTCCACGGGCTGGTGCGATTAGTCCAATGTCCGTATGTGCCTAACCGTTGGTTTGTGATACAACTTTACGCGTCCCTCGCTGGCTGCGATCGCTCGAAAACTATAGCCTAACCTAAAACCAATCCATCTTGCGTTCATTATTCGATATGGTGGCGAATTATTACAAATTTGCGAACGTGTCTGATCGGATGTGAGGTTGGACTACATTTTTACGAGCGAGCGGAGCGAGCGAGCAGCGATCACAATTTCCAAGCTATACATATACCTTATATTGCCTTGCACATATTTCGTGTTAGTACCTAATTTTGTCAGCCATTTCGGACATCACATTGCTCTGTAGTATGTGGAAATTGTACTATTTATGTGAAACTATTGGTAAACTGTAAACATTTGTCAGTAGGCAATAGGATAAAGACTTCCGGCTCCTCGGTCTGGTGCGAATATTTCAATGTCCCCATGTGCCAAACCGTTGCATTGTGACACAACTTTCCGCGTCCATCGCTCGCCCTGCACGCTCGAAAACTTTAGCCTAACCTAAAACCAATTCATCTTGCGTTCATTATTCGATATGGTGGCGACTTATTTCAAATTTGCGAACGTGTCGGATCGGATGTGAGGTTGGACTAAATCTTTACGAGCGAGCGGAGCGAGCGAGCAGCGATCACAATTTCCAAGCTACACATATACCTTATATTGCCTTGCATATATTTCGTGTTATTACCTAATTTTGTCAGGCATTTCTGACAACACATTGCACTTTACTATGTGCAAATAGTACTATTTATGTGAAACTATTGGTAAACTGTAAACGTTTGTCAGTAGGCAATTCGATAAAGACTTCTGGCTCCACGGGCTGGTGCGAATATTTCAATGTCCCCATGTGCCATACCGTTGGATTGTGACACAACTTCCCGCGTCGCTCGCTCGCCGTGCTCGCTCGAAAACTATAGCCTAACCTAATACCAATCCATCTTGCGTTCATTATTCGATTAGGCGGCGACATATTTCGCATTTGCTAACGTGTCGGATCGGGTGTGAGGATGGACTAGATTTTTACGAGCGAGCGGAGCGAGCGAGCAACGATCACAATTTCCAAGCTATACATATACCTTATATTGCCTTGCATATATTTCGTGTTATTACCTAATTTTGTCAGCCATTTCGGACATGACATTGCTATGTAGTATGTGGAAATAGTACTATTTATGTGAAACTATTGGTAAACTATAAACATTTGACAGTAGACAATAGGATAAAGACTTCCGGCTCCTCGGGCTGGTGCGAATATTTCAATGTCCCCATCTGCCAAACCGTTGGATTGTGACACAACTTTCCGCGTCCCTCGCTCGCAGTGCTCGCTCGAAAACTATAGCTTAAACTAAAACCAATCCCTGTTGCGTTAGTCATTCGACATTGTGGCGACTTATTTCAAATTTGCGATCGTGTCGGATCGGTTGTGAGGTTGGACTAGATTTTTTCGAGCGAGCGGAGCGAGCGTGCAACGATCACAATTTCCAAGCTATACATATACCTTATATTGCCTTGCATATATATCGTGTTATTACCTAATTTTGTCAGCCATTTCTGACATCGCATTGCACTTTACTATGTGCAAATAGTACTACTTATGTGAAACGATTGGTAAACTGTAACCATTTGTCAGTAGGCAATAGCATAAAGACTTCCGGCTCCTCGGGCTGGTGCGCATATTTCAATGTCCCCATCTGCCAAACCGTTGGTTTGTGATACACCATTACGCGTCTCTCGATCGCTGCGCTCGCTCGAAAGCTATAGCCTAACCTATAACCAATCCATCTTGCGTTCATTATTCGATATGGTGGCGACATATTTCAAATTTGCGAACGTGTCGGATCGGTTGTGAGGTTGGACTAGATTTTTACGAGCGAGCGGAGCGAGCGAGCAACGATCACAATTTCCAAGCTATACATATACCTTATATTGCCTTGCATATATTTCGTGTTATTACCTAATTTTGTCAGCCATTTCGGACATGACATTGCTATGTAGTATGTGGAAATAGTACTATTTATGTGAAACTATTGGTAAACTATAAACATTTGACAGTAGACAATAGGATAAAGACTTCCGGCTCCTCGGGCTGGTGCGAATATTTCAATGTCCCCATCTGCCAAACCGTTGGATTGTGACACAACTTTCCGCGTCCCTCGCTCGCAGTGCTCGCTCGAAAACTATAGCCTAAACTAAAACCAATCCCTGTTGCGTTAGTCATTCGACATTGTGGCGACTTATTTCAAATTTGCGATCGTGTCGGATCGGTTGTGAGGTTGGACTAGATTTTTACGAGCGAGCGGAGCGAGCGTGCAACGATCACAATTTCCAAGCTATACATATACCTTATATTGCCTTGCATATATTTCGTGTTATTACCTAATTTTGTCAGCCATTTCTGACATCGCATTGCACTTTACTATGTGCAAATAGTACTATTTATGTGAAACTATTGGTAAACTGTAACATTTGTCAGTAGGCAATTCGATAAAGACTTCCGGCTCCTCGGGCTGGTGCGAATATTTCAATGTCCCCATCTGCCAAACCGTTGGATTGTGACACAACTTTCCGCGTCCCTCGCTCGCAGTGCTCGCTCGAAAACTATAGCCTAAACTAAAACCAATCCCTGTTGCGTTAGTCATTCGACATTGTGGCGACTTATTTCAAATTTGCGATCGTGTCTGATCGGATGTGAGGTTGGACTACATTTTTACGAGCGAGCGGAGCGAGCGAGCAGCGATCACAATTTCCAAGCTATACATATACCTTATATTGCCTTGCACATATTTCGTGTTAGTACCTAATTTTGTCAGCCATTTCGGACATCACATTGCTCTGTAGTATGTGGAAATTGTACTATTTATGTGAAACTATTGGTAAACTGTAAACATTTGTCAGTAGGCAATAGGATAAAGACTTCCGGCTCCTCGATCTGGTGCGAATATTTCAATGTCCCCATGTGCCAAACCGTTGCATTGTGACACAACTTTCCGCGTCCCTCGCTCGCCGTGCACGCTCGAAAACTTTAGCCTAACCTAAAACCAATTCATCTTGCGTTCATTATTCGATATGGTGGCGACTTATTTCAAATTTGCGAACGTGTCGGATCGGATGTGAGGTTGAACTAAATCTTTACGAGCGAGCGGAGCGAGCGAGCAACGATCACAATTTCCAAGCTATACATATACCTTATATTGCCTTGCATATATTTCGTGTTATTACCTAATTTTGTCAGGCATTTCTGACAACACATTGCACTTTTCTATGTGCAAATAGTACTATTTATGTGAAACTATTGGTAAACTGTAAACGTTTGTCAGTAGGCAATTCGATAAAGACTTCTGGCTCCACGGGCTGGTGCGAATATTTCAATGTCCCCATGTGCCATACCGTTGGATTGTGACACAACTTCCCGCGTCGCTCGCTCGCCGTGCTCGCTCGAAAACTATAGCCTAACCTAATACCAATCCATCTTGCGTTCATTATTCGATATGGCGGCGACATATTTCGCATTTGCTAACGTGTCGGATCGGGTGTGAGGATGGACTAAATATTTGCGAGCGAGCGGAGCGAGCGAGCAACGATCACAATTTCCAAGCTATACATATACCTTATATTGCCTTGCATATATTTCGTGTTATTACCTAATTTTGTCAGCCATTTCGGACATCACATTGCACTTTACTATGTGCAAATAGTACTATTTATGAGAAACTATTGGTAAACTGTAAACGTTTGTCAGTAGGCAATTCGATAAAGACTTCTGGCTCCACGGGCTGGTGCGAATATTCCAATGTCCGTATGTGCCTAACCGTTGGTTTGTGATACACCTTTACGCGTCCCTGGCTCGCTGCGCTCGCTCGAAAACTATAGCCAAACCTAAAACCAATCCATCTTGCGTTCATTATTCGATATGGTGGCGACTTATTTCAAATTTGCGAACGTGTCTGATCGGATGTGAGCTTGGACTAAATTTTTACGAGCAAGCGGAGCGAGCGAGCAACGGTCACAATTTCCAAGCTATACATATACCTTATATTGCCTTGCATATATTTCGTGTTATTACCTAATTTTGTCAGCCATTTCTGACATCACATTGCACTTTACTATGTGCAAATAGTACTACTTATGTAAATCTGTTGGTAAACTGTAAACATTTGTCAGTAGGCAATTCGATAAAGACTTATGGCCCCTCGGGGTGGTGGGAATATTTCAATGTCCGTATGTGCCAAACCGTTGGTTTGTGATACACCTTTACGCGTCCCTCGCTCGCTGCGCTCGCTCGAAAATTAAAGCCTAACCTAAAACAAATCCATCTTGCGTTCGTTATTCCATGTGGTGGCGACTTATTTCAAATTTGCGAACGTGTCTGATCGGATGTGAGGTTGGACTAAATTTTTACGAACGAGCGGAGCGAGCGAGCAACGATCACAATTTCCAAGCTATACATATACCTTATATTGCGTTTCATATATTTCGTGTTATTACCTAATTTTGTCAGCCATTTCGGACATGACATTGCTCTGTAGTATGTGGAAATAGTACTATTTATGTTAAACTATTGGTAAACTATAAACATTTGTCAGTAGACAATAGGATAAAGACTTCCGGCTCCTCGGGCTGGTGCGAATATTTCAATGTCCCCATCTGCCAAACCGTTGGATTGTGACACAACTTTCCGCGTCCCTCGCTCGCAGTGCTCGCTCGAAAACTATAGCCTAAACTAAAACCAATCCCTGTTGCGTTAGTCATTCGACATTGAGGCGACTTATTTCAAATTTGCGAACGTGTCGGATCGGATATGCGGTTGGACTAACTCTTTACGAGCGAGCGGAGCGAGCGAGCAACGATCACAATTTCCAAGCTATACATATACCTTATATTGCCTTGCATATATTTCGTGTTATTACCTAATTTTGTCAGCCATTTCTGACGTCACATTGCACTTTACTATGTGCAAATAGTACTACTTATGTGAAACTATTGTTAAACTGTAAACATTTGTCAGTAGGCAATAGCATAATGACTTCCGGCTCCTCGGGCTGGTGCGAATATTTCAATGTCCCCATCTGCCAAACCGTTGGTTTGTGACACACCATTACGCGTATCTCGATCGCTGCGCTCGCTCGAAAGCTATAGCCTAACCTATAACCAATCCATCTTGCGTTCATTATTCGATATGGTGGCGACATATTTCAAATTTGCGAACGTGTCGGATCGGTTGTGAGGTTGGACTAGACTTTTACGAGCGAGCGGAGCGAGCGAGCAGCGATCACAATTTCCAAGCTATACACATACCTTATATTGCCTTGCACATATTTCGTGTTAGTACCTAATTTTGTCAGCCATTTCGGACATCACATTGCACTGTACTATGTGGAAATAGTACTTTTTATGTGAAACTACTGGTAAACTATATACATTTGTCACTGGGCAATAGGATAGAGACTTCCGGCTCCTCGGGCTGGTGCGAATATTTCAATGTCCCCATGTGCCATACCGTTGGATTGTGACACAACTTCCCGCGTCGCTCGCTCGCCGTGCTCGCACGAAAACTATAGCCTAACCTAATACCAATCCATCTTGCGTTCATTATTCGATATGGCGGCGACATATTTCGAATTTGCTAACGTGTCGGATCGGGTGTGAGGATGGACTAAATATTTACGAGCGAGCGGAGCGAGCGAGCAACGATCACAATTTCCAAGCTATACATATACCTTATATTGCCTTGCATATATTTCGTGTTATTACCTAATTTTGTCAGCCATTTCGGACATCACATTGCACTGTACTATGTGGAAATAGTACTATTTATGTGAAACTACTGGTAAACTGTATACATTTGTCAGTGGGCAATAGGATAGGGAATTCCGGCTCCTCGGGCTGGTGCGAATATTTCAATGTACCCATGTGCCATACCGTTGGATTGTGACACAACTTTCCGCGTCCCTCGCTCGCCGTGCTCGCTCGAAAACTATAGCCTAACCTAATACCAATCCATCTTGCGTTCATTATTCGATATGGCGGCGACATATTTCGAATTTGCTAACGCGTCGGATCGGGTGTGAGGATGGACTAAATATTTACGAGCGAGCGGAGCGAGCGAGCAACGATCACAATTTCCAAGCTATACATATACCTTATATTGCCTTGCATATATTTCGTGTTATTACCTAATTTTGTCAGCCATTTCTGACATCACATTGCACTTTACTATGTGCAAATAGTACTACTTATGTAAATCTGTTGGTAAACTGTAAACATTTGTCGGTAGGCAATTCGATAAAGACTTCTGGCTCCTCGGGGTGGTGCGAATATTTCAATGTCCGTATGTGCCAAACCGTTGGTTTGTGATACACCTTTACGCGTCCCTCGCTGGCTGCGATCGCTCGAAAACTATAGCCCAACCTAAAACCAATCCATCTTGCGTTCATTATTCGATATGGTGGCGACTTATTTCAAATTTGCGAACGTGTCTGATCGGATGTGAGGTTGGACTAAATTTTTACGAGCGAGCGGAGCGAGCGAGCAGCGATCACAATTTCCAAGCTATACATATACCTTATATTGCCTTGCACATATTTCGTGTTAGTACCTAATTTTGTCAGCCATTTCGGACATCTCATTGCACTTTACTATGTGCAAATAGTACTATTTATGTGAAACTATTGGTAAACTGTAAACGTTTGTCAGTAGGCAATTCGATAAAGACTTCTGGCTCCACGGGCTGGTGCGAATATTTCAATGTCCCCATGTGCCATACCGTTGGATTGTGACACAACTTCCGCGTCGCTCGCTCGCCGTGCTCGCTCGAAAACTATAGCCTAACCTAATACCTATCCCTGTTGCGTTAGTCATTCGACATTGAGGCGACTTATTTCAAATTTGCGAACGTGTCGGATCGGATATGAGGTTGGACTAAATCTTTACGAGCGAGCGGAGCGAGCGAGCAACGATCACAATTTCCAAGCTATACATATACCTTATATTGCCTTGCATATATTTCGTGTTATTACCTAATTTTGTCAGCCATTTCTGACGTCACATTGCACTTTACTATGTGCAAATAGTACTACTTATGTGAAACTATTGTTAAACTGTAAACATTTGTCAGTAGGCAATAGCATAATGACTTCCGGCTCCTCGGGCTGGTGCGAATATTTCAATGTCCCCATCTGCCAAACCGTTGGTTTGTGACACACCATTACGCGTCTCTCGATCGCTGCGCTCGCTCGAAAGCTATAGCCTAACCTATAACCAATCCATCTTGCGTTCATTATTCGATATGGTGGCGACATATTTCAAATTTGCGAACGTGTCGGATCGGTTGTGAGGTTGGACTAGACTTTTACGAGCGAGCGGAGCGAGCGAGCAGCGATCACAATTTCCAAGCTATACACATACCTTATATTGCCTTGCACATATTTCGTGTTAGTACCTAATTTTGTCAGCCATTTCGGACATCACATTGCACTTTACTATGTACAAATAGTACTACTTATGTGAAACTATTGTTAAACTGTAAACATTTGTCAGTAGGCAATAGCATAATGACTTCCGGCTCCTCGGGCTGGTGCGAATATTTCAATGTCCCCATCTGCCAAACCGTTGGTTTGTGACACACCATTACGCGTATCTCGATCGCTGCGCTCGCTCGAAAGCTATAGCCTAACCTATAACCAATCCATCTTGCGTTCATTATTCGATATGGTGGCGACATATTTCAAATTTGCGAACGTGTCGGATCGGTTGTGAGGTTGGACTAGACTTTTACGAGCGAGCGGAGCGAGCGAGCAGCGATCACAATTTCCAAGCTATACACATACCTTATATTGCCTTGCACATATTTCGTGTTAGTACCTAATTTTGTCAGCCATTTCGGACATCACATTGCACTGTACTATGTGGAAATAGTACTATTTATGTGAAACTACTGGTAAACTGTATACATTTGTCAGTGGGCAATAGGATAGGGAATTCCGGCTCCTCGGGCTGGTGCGAATATTTCAATGTACCCATGTGCCATACCGTTGGATTGTGACACAACTTTCCGCGTCCCTCGCTCGCCGTGCTCGCTCGAAAACTATAGCCTAACCTAATACCAATCCATCTTGCGTTCATTATTCGATATGGCGGCGACATATTTCGAATTTGCTAACGCGTCGGATCGGGTGTGAGGATGGACTAAATATTTACGAGCGAGCGGAGCGAGCGAGCAACGATCACAATTTCCAAGCTATACATATACCTTATATTGCCTTGCATATATTTCGTGTTATTACCTAATTTTGTCAGGCATTTCTGACATCACATTGCACTTTACTATGTGCAAATAGTACTACTTATGTGAAACTATTGGTAAATTGTAAACATTTGTCAGTAGGCAATTCGATAAAGACTTCTGGCTCCTCGGGCTGGTGCGAATATTTCAATGTCCGTATGTGCCAAACCGTTGGTTTGTGATACACCTTTACGCGTCCCTCGCTCGCTGCGCTCGCTCGAAAAATAAAGCCTAACCTATAACCAATCCATCTTGCGTTCATTATTCGATATGGTGGCGACATATTTCAAATTTGCGAACGTGTCGGATCGGTTGTGAGGTTGGACTAGATTTTTACGAGCGAGCGGAGCGAGCGAGCACCGATCACAATCTCCATGCTATACATATACCTTATATTGCCTTGCATATATTTCGTGTTATTACCTAATTTTGTCAGCCATTTCTGACATCACATTGCACTTTACTATGTGCCAATAGTACTACTTATGTGAAACTATTGGTAAACTGTAAACATTTGTCAGTAGGCAATAGCATAAAGACTTCCGGCTCCTCGGGCTGGTGCGATTATTTCAATGTCCCCATCTGCCAAACCGTTGGTTTGTGACACACCATTACGCGTCTCTCGATCGCTGCGCTCGCTCGAAAGCTATAGCCTAACCTATAACCAATCCATCTTGCGTTCATTATTCGATATGGTGGCGACTTATTTCAAATTTGCGAACGTGTCTGATCGGATGTGAGGTTGGACTAAATTTTTACGAGCGAGCGGAGCGAGCGAGCAGCGATCACAATTTCCAAGCTATACATATACCTTATATTGCCTTGCACATATTTCGTGTTAGTACCTAATTTTGTCAGCCATTTCGGACATCTCATTGCACTTTACTATGTGCAAATAGTACTATTTATGTGAAACTATTGGTAAACTGTAAACGTTTGTCAGTAGGCAATTCGATAAAGACTTCTGGCTCCACGGGCTGGTGCGAATATTTCAATGTCCCCATGTGCCATACCGTTGGATTGTGACACAACTTCCGCGTCGCTCGCTCGCCGTGCTCGCTCGAAAACTATAGCCTAACCTAATACCAATCCCTGTTGCGTTAGTCATTCGACATTGAGGCGACTTATTTCAAATTTGCGAACGTGTCGGATCGGATATGAGGTTGGACTAAATCTTTACGAGCGAGCGGAGCGAGCGAGCAACGATCACAATTTCCAAGCTATACATATACCTTATATTGCCTTGCATATATTTCGTGTTATTACCTAATTTTGTCAGCCATTTCTGACGTCACATTGCACTTTACTATGTGCAAATAGTACTACTTATGTGAAACTATTGTTAAACTGTAAACATTTGTCAGTAGGCAATAGCATAATGACTTCCGGCTCCTCGGGCTGGTGCGAATATTTCAATGTCCCCATCTGCCAAACCGTTGGTTTGTGACACACCATTACGCGTCTCTCGATCGCTGCGCTCGCTCGAAAGCTATAGCCTAACCTATAACCAATCCATCTTGCGTTCATTATTCGATATGGTGGCGACATATTTCAAATTTGCGAACGTGTCGGATCGGTTGTGAGGTTGGACTAGACTTTTACGAGCGAGCGGAGCGAGCGAGCAGCGATCACAATTTCCAAGCTATACACATACCTTATATTGCCTTGCACATATTTCGTGTTAGTACCTAATTTTGTCAGCCATTTCGGACATCACATTGCACTGTACTATGTGGAAATAGTACTATTTATGTGAAACTACTGGTAAACTGTATACATTTGTCACTGGGCAATAGGATAGAGACTTCCGGCTCCTCGGGCTGGTGCGAATATTTCAATGTCCCCATGTGCCATACCGTTGGATTGTGACACAACTTCCCGCGTTGCTCGCTCGCCGTGCTCGCACGAAAACTATAGCCTAACCTAATACCAATCCATCTTGTGTTCATTATTCGATATGGCGGCGACATATTTCGAATTTGCTAACGTGTCGGATCGGGTGTGAGGATGGACTAAATATTTACGAGCGAGCGGAGCGAGCGAGCAGCGATCACAATTTCCAAGCTATACATATACCTTATATTGCGTTGCACATATTTCGTGTTAGTACCTAATTTTGTCAGCCATTTCGGACATCACATTGCTCTGTAGTATGTGGAAATTGTACTATTTATGTGAAACTATTGGTAAACTGTAAACATTTGTCAGTAGGCAATAGGATAAAGACTTCCGGCTCCTCGGTCTGGTGCGAATATTTCAATGTCCCCATGTGCCAAACCGTTGCATTGTGACACAACTTTCCGCGTCCCTCGCTCGCCGTGCACGCTCGAAAACTTTAGCCTAACATAAAACCAATTCATCTTGCGTTCATTATTCGATATGGTGGCGACTTATTTCAAATTTGCGAACGTGTCGGATCGGATGTGAGGTTGGACTAAATCTTTACGAGCGAGCGGAGCGAGCGAGCAACGATCACAATTTCCAAGCTATACATATACCTTATATTGCCTTGCATATATTTCGTTTTATTACCTAATTTTGTCAGGCATTTCTGACATCACATTGCACTTTACTATGTGCAAATAGTACTACTTATGTGAAACTATTGGTAAATTGTAAACATTTGTCAGTAGGCAATTCGATAAAGACTTCTGGCTCCTCGGGCTGGTGCGAATATTTCAATGTCCGTATGTGCCAAACCGTTGGTTTGTGATACACCTTTACGCGTCCCTCGCTCGCTGCGCTCGCTCGAAAAATAAAGCCTAACCTATAACCAATCCATCTTGCGTTCATTATTCGACATGGTGGCGACATATTTCAAATTTGCGAACGTGTCGGATCGGTTGTGAGGTTGGACTAGATTTTTACGAGCGAGCGGAGCGAGCGAGCACCGATCACAATTTCCATGCTATACATATACCTTATATTGCCTTGCATATATTTCGTGTTATTACCTAATTTTGTCAGCCATTTCTGACATCACATTGCACTTTACTATGTGCCAATAGTACTACTTATGTGAAACTATTGGTAAACTGTAAACATTTGTCAGTAGGCAACAGCATAAAGACTTCCGGCTCCTCGGGCTGGTGCGATTATTTCAATGTCCCCATCTGCCAAACCGTTGGTTCGTGACACATCATTACGCGTCTCTCGATCGCTGCGCTCGCTCGAAAGCTATAGCCTAACCTATAACCAATCCATCTTGCGTTCATTATTCGATATGGTGGCGACATATTTCAAATTTGCGAACGTGTCGGATCGGTTGTGAGGTTGGACTAGACTTTTACGAGCGAGCGGAGCGAGCGAGCAGCGATCACAATTTCCAAGCTATACACATACCTTATATTGCCTTGCACATATTTCGTGTTAGTACCTAATTTTGTCAGCCATTTCGGACATCACATTGCACTGTACTATGTGGAAATAGTACTATTTATGTGAAACTACTGGTAAACTGTATACATTTGTCACTGGGCAATAGGATAGAGACTTCCGGCTCCTCGGGCTGGTGCGAATATTTCAATGTCCCCATGTGCCATACCGTTGGATTGTGACACAACTTCCCGCGTCGCTCGCTCGCCGTGCTCGCACGAAAACTGTAGCCTAACCTAATACCAATCCATCTTGCGTTCATTATTCGATATGGCGGCGACATATTTCGAATTTGCTAACGTGTCGGATCGGGTGTGAAGATGGACTAAATATTTACGAGCGAGCGGAGCGAGCGAGCAGCGATCACAATTTCCAAGCTATACATATACCTTATATTGCCTTGCACATATTTCGTGTTAGTACCTAATTTTGTCAGCCATTTCGGACATCACATTGCTCTGTAGTATGTGGAAATTGTACTATTTATGTGAAACTATTGGTAAACTGTAAACATTTGTCAGTAGGCAATAGGATAAAGACTTCCGGCTCCTCGGTCTGGTGCGAATATTTCAATGTCCCCATGTGCCAAACCGTTGCATTGTGACACAACTTTCCGCGTCCCTCGCTCGCCGTGCACGCTCGAAAACTTTAGCCTAACCTAAAACCAATTCATCTTGCGTTCATTATTCGATATGGTGGCGACTTATTTCAAATTTGCGAACGTGTCGGATCGGATGTGAGGTTGGACTAAATCTTTACGAGCGAGCGGAGCGAGCGAGCAACGATCACAATTTCCAAGCTATACATATACCTTATATTGCCATGCATATATTTCGTGTTATTACCTAATTTTGTCAGGCATTTCTGACAACACATTGCACTTTACTATGTGCAAATAGTACTATTTATGTGAAACTATTGGTAAACTGTAAACGTTTGTCAGTAGGCAATTCGATAAAGTCTTCTGGCTCCACGGGCTGGTGCGAATATTTCAATGTCCCCATGTGCCATACCGTTGGATTGTGACACAACTTCCCGCGTCGCTCGCTCGCCGTGCTCGCTCGAAAACTATAGCCTAACCTAATACCAATCCATCTTGCGTTCATTATTCGATATGGCGGCGACATATTTCGCATTTGCTAACGTGTCGGATCGGGTGTGAGGATGGACTAAATATTTGCGAGCGAGCGGAGCGAGCGAGCAACGATCACAATTTCCAAGCTATACATATACCTTATATTGCGTTTCATATATTTCGTGTTATTACCTAATTTTGTCAGCCATTTCGGACATGACATTGCTCTGTAGTATGTGGAAATAGTACTATTTATGTTAAACTATTGGTAAACTATAAACATTTGTCAGTAGACAATAGGATAAAGACTTCCGGCTCCTCGGGCTGGTGCGAATATGTCAATGTCCCCATCTGCCAAACCGTTGGATTGTGACACAACTTTCCGCGTCGCTCGCTCGCCGTGCTCGCTCGAAAACTATAGCCTAACCTAATACCAATCCCTGTTGCGTTAGTCATTCGACATTGAGGCGACTTATTTCAAATTTGCGAACGTGTCGGATCGGATATGAGGTTGGACTAAATCTTTACGAGCGAGCGGAGCGAGCGAGCAACGATCACAATTTCCAACCTATACATATACCTTATATTGCCTTGCATATATTTCGTGTTATTACCTAATTTTGTCAGCCATTTCTGACGTCACATTGCACTTTACTATGTGCAAATAGTACTACTTATGTGAAACTATTGTTAAACTGTAAACATTTGTCAGTAGGCAATAGCATAATGACTTCCGGCTCCTCGGGCTGGTGCGAATATTTCAATGTCCCCATCTGCCAAACCGTTGGTTTGTGACACACCATTACGCGTCTCTCGATCGCTGCGCTCGCTCGAAAGCTATAGCCTAACCTATAACCAATCCATCTTGCGTTCATTATTCGATATGGTGGCGACATATTTCAAATTTGCGAACGTGTCGGATCGGTTGTGAGGTTGGACTAGACTTTTACGAGCGAGCGGAGCGAGCGAGCAGCGATCACAATTTCCAAGCTATACACATACCTTATATTGCCTTGCACATATTTCGTGTTAGTACCTAATTTTGTCAGCCATTTCGGACATCACATTGCACTGTACTATGTGGAAATAGTACTATTTATGTGAAACTACTGGTAAACTGTATACATTTGTCACTGGGCAATAGGATAGAGACTTCCGGCTCCTCGGGCTGGTGCGAATATTTCAATGTCCCCATGTGCCATACCGTTGGATTGTGACACAACTTCCCGCGTTGCTCGCTCGCCGTGCTCGCACGAAAACTATAGCCTAACCTAATACCAATCCATCTTGTGTTCATTATTCGATATGGCGGCGACATATTTCGAATTTGCTAACGTGTCGGATCGGGTGTGAGGATGGACTAAATATTTACGAGCGAGCGGAGCGAGCGAGCAGCGATCACAATTTCCAAGCTATACATATACCTTATATTGCGTTGCACATATTTCGTGTTAGTACCTAATTTTGTCAGCCATTTCGGACATCACATTGCTCTGTAGTATGTGGAAATTGTACTATTTATGTGAAACTATTGGTAAACTGTAAACATTTGTCAGTAGGCAATAGGATAAAGACTTCCGGCTCCACGGTCTGGTGCGAATATTTCAATGTCCCCATGTGCCAAACCGTTGCATTGTGACACAACTTTCCGCGTCCCTCGCTCGCCGTGCACGCTCGAAAACTTTAGCCTAACATAAAACCAATTCATCTTGCGTTCATTATTCGATATGGTGGCGACTTATTTCAAATTTGCGAACGTGTCGGATCGGATGTGAGGTTGGACTAAACCTTTACGAGCGAGCGGAGCGAGCGAGCAACGATCACAATTTCCAAGCTATACATATACCTTATATTGCCTTGCATATATTTCGTGTTATTACCTAATTTTGTCAGGCATTTCTGACATCACATTGCACTTTACTATGTGCAAATAGTACTACTTATGTGAAACTATTGGTAAATTGTAAACATTTGTCAGTAGGCAATTCGATAAAGACTTCTGGCTCCTCGGGCTGGTGCGAATATTTCAATGTCCGTATGTGCCAAACCGTTGGTTTGTGATACACCTTTACGCGTCCCTCGCTCGCTGCGCTCGCTCGAAAAATAAAGCCTAACCTATAACCAATCCATCTTGCGTTCATTATTCGACATGGTGGCGACATATTTCAAATTTGCGAACGTGTCGGATCGGTTGTGAGGTTGGACTAGATTTTTACGAGCGAGCGGAGCGAGCGAGCACCGATCACAATTTCCATGCTATACATATACCTTATATTGCCTTGCATATATTTCGTGTTATTACCTAATTTTGTCAGCCATTTCTGACATCACATTGCACTTTACTATGTGCCAATAGTACTACTTATGTGAAACTATTGGTAAACTGTAAACATTTGTCAGTAGGCAACAGCATAAAGACTTCCGGCTCCTCGGGCTGGTGCGATTATTTCAATGTCCCCATCTGCCAAACCGTTGGTTCGTGACACATCATTACGCGTCTCTCGATCGCTGCGCTCGCTCGAAAGCTATAGCCTAACCTATGACCAATCCATCTTGCGTTCATTATTCGATATGGTGGCGACATATTTCAAATTTGCGAACGTGTCGGATCGGTTGTGAGGTTGGACTAGACTTTTACGAGCGAGCGGAGCGAGCGAGCAGCGATCACAATTTCCAAGCTATACACATACCTTATATTGCCTTGCACATATTTCGTGTTAGTACCTAATTTTGTCAGCCATTTCGGACATCACATTGCACTGTACTATGTGGAAATAGTACTATTTATGTGAAACTACTGGTAAACTGTATACATTTGTCACTGGGCAATAGGATAGAGACTTCCGGCTCCTCGGGCTGGTGCGAATATTTCAATGTCCCCATGTGCCATACCGTTGGATTGTGACACAACTTCCCGCGTCGCTCGCTCGCCGTGCTCGCACGAAAACTGTAGCCTAACCTAATACCAATCCATCTTGCGTTCATTATTCGATATGGCGGCGACATATTTCGAATTTGCTAACGTGTCGGATCGGGTGTGAGGATGGACTAAATATTTACGAGCGAGCGGAGCGAGCGAGCAGCGATCACAATTTCCAAGCTATACATATACCTTATATTGCCTTGCACATATTTCGTGTTAGTACCTAATTTTGTCAGCCATTTCGGACATCACATTGCTCTGTAGTATGTGGAAATTGTACTATTTATGTGAAACTATTGGTAAACTGTAAACATTTGTCAGTAGGCAATAGGATAAAGACTTCCGGCTCCTCGGTCTGGTGCGAATATTTCAATGTCCCCATGTGCCAAACCGTTGCATTGTGACACAACTTTCCGCGTCCCTCGCTCGCCGTGCACGCTCGAAAACTTTAGCCTAACCTAAAACCAATTCATCTTGCGTTCATTATTCGATATGGTGGCGACTTATTTCAAATTTGCGAACGTGTCGGATCGGATGTGAGGTTGGACTAAATCTTTACGAGCGAGCGGAGCGAGCGAGCAACGATCACAATTTCCAAGCTATACATATACCTTATATTGCCATGCATATATTTCGTGTTATTACCTAATTTTGTCAGGCATTTCTGACAACACATTGCACTTTACTATGTGCAAATAGTACTATTTATGTGAAACTATTGGTAAACTGTAAACGTTTGTCAGTAGGCAATTCGATAAAGTCTTCTGGCTCCACGGGCTGGTGCGAATATTTCAATGTCCCCATGTGCCATACCGTTGGATTGTGACACAACTTCCCGCGTCGCTCGCTCGCCGTGCTCGCTCGAAAACTATAGCCTAACCTAATACCAATCCATCTTGCGTTCATTATTCGATATGGCGGCGACATATTTCGCATTTGCTAACGTGTCGGATCGGGTGTGAGGATGGACTAAATATTTGCGAGCGAGCGGAGCGAGCGAGCAACGATCACAATTTCCAAGCTATACATATACCTTATATTGCCTTGCATATATTTCGTGTTATTACCTAATTTTGTCAGCCATTTCGGACATCACATTGCACTTTACTATGTGCAAATAATACTATTTATGAGAAACTATTGGTAAACTGTAAACGTTTGTCAGTAGGCAATTCGATAAAGACTTCTGGCTCCACGGGCTGGTGCGAATATTCCAATGTCCGTATGTGCCTAACCGTTGGTTTGTGATACACCTTTAAGCGTCCCTGGCTCGCTGCGCTCGCTCGAAAACTATAGCCAAACCGAAAACCAATCCATCTTGCGTTCATTATTCGATATGGTGGCGACTTATTTCAAATTTGCGAACGTGTCTGATCGGATGTGAGCTTGGACTAAATTTTTACGAGCAAGCGGAGCGAGCGAGCAACGGTCACAATTTCCAAGCTATACATATACCTTATATTGCCTTGCATATATTTCGTGTTATTACCTAATTTTGTCAGCCATTTCTGACATCACATTGCACTTTACTATGTGCAAATAGTACTACTTATGTAAATCTGTTGGTAAACTGTAAACATTTGTCAGTAGGCAATTCGATAAAGACTTATGGCCCCTCGGGGTGGTGGGAATATTTCAATGTCCGTATGTGCCAAACCGTTGGTTTGTGATACACCTTTACGCGTCCCTCGCTCGCTGCGCTCGCTCGCAAACTAAAGCCTAACCTAAAACAAATCCATCTTGCGTTCGTTATTCCATGTGGTGGCGACTTATTTCAAATTTGCGAACGTGTCTGATCGGATGTGAGGTTGGACTAAATTTTTACGAACGAGCGGAGCGAGCGAGCAACGATCACAATTTCCAAGCTATACATATACCTTATATTGCGCTTCATATATTTCGTGTTATTACCTAATTTTGTCAGCCATTTCGGACATGACATTGCTCTGTAGTATGTGGAAATAGTACTATTTATGTTAAACTATTGGTAAACTATAAACATTTGTCAGTAGACAATAGGATAAAGACTTCCGGCTCCTCGGGCTGGTGCGAATATGTCAATGTCCCCATCTGCCAAACCGTTGGATTGTGACACAACTTTCCGCGTCCCTCGCTCGCAGTGCTCGCTCGAAAACTATAGCCTAAACTAAAACCAATCCCTGTTGCGTTAGTCATTCGACATTGAGGCGACTTATTTCAAATTTGCGAACGTGTCGGATCGGATATGAGGTTGGACTAAATCTTTACGAGCGAGCGGAGCGAGCGAGCAACGATCACAATTTCCAAGCTATACATATACCTTATATTGCCTTGCATATATTTCGTGTTATTACCTAATTTTGTCAGCCATTTCTGACGTCACATTGCACTTTACTATGTGCAAATAGTACTACTTATGTGAAACTATTGTTAAACTGTAAACATTTGTCAGTAGGCAATAGCATAATGACTTCCGGCTCCTCGGGCTGGGGCGAATATTTCAATGTCCCCATCTGCCAAACCGTTGGTTTGTGACACACCATTACGCGTATCTCGATCGCTACGCTCGCTCGAAAGCTATAGCCTAACCTATAACCAATCCATCTTCCGTTCATTATTCGATATGGTGGCGACATATTTCAAATTTGCGAACGTGTCGGATCGGTTGTGAGGTTGGACTAGACTTTTACGAGCGAGCGGAGCGAGCGAGCAGCGATCACAATTTCCAAGCTATACACATACCTTATATTGCCTTGCACATATTTCGTGTTAGTACCTAATTTTGTCAGCCATTTCGGACATCACATTGCACTGTACTATGTGGAAATAGTACTATTTATGTGAAACTACTGGTAAACTGTATACATTTGTCACTGGGCAATAGGATAGAGACTTCCGGCTCCTCGGGCTGGTGCGAATATTTCAATGTCCCCATGTGCCAAACCGTTGCATTGTGACACAACTTTCCGCGTCCCTCGCTCGCCGTGCACGCTCGAAAAATAAAGCCTAACCTATAACCAATCCATCTTGCGTTCATTATTCGATATGGTGGCGACATATTTCAAATTTGCGAACGTGTCGGATCGGTTGTGAGGTTGGACTAGATTTTTACGAGCGAGCGGAGCGAGCGAGCACCGATCACAATTTCCATGCTATACATATACCTTATATTGCCTTGCATATATTTCGTGTTATTACCTAATTTTGTCAGCCATTTCTGACATCACATTGCACTTTACTATGTGCCAATAGTACTACTTATGTGAAACTATTGGTAAACTGTAAACATTTGTCAGTAGGCAATAGCATAAAGACTTCCGGCTCCTCGGGCTGGTGCGATTATTTCAATGTCCCCATCTGCCAAACCGTTGGTTTGTGACACACCATTACGCGTCTCTCGATCGCTGCGCTCGCTCGAAAGCTATAGCCTAACCTATAACCAATCCATCTTGCGTTCATTATTCGATATGGTGGCGACTTATTTCAAATTTGCGAACGTGTCTGATCGGATGTGAGGTTGGACTAAATTTTTACGAGCGAGCGGAGCGAGCGAGCAGCGATCACAATTTCCAAGCTATACATATACCTTATATTGCCTTGCACATATTTCGTGTTAGTACCTAATTTTGTCAGCCATTTCGGACATCTCATTGCACATTACTATGTGCAAATAGTACTATTTATGTGAAACTATTGGTAAACTGTAAACGTTTGTCAGTAGGCAATTCGATAAAGACTTCTGGCTCCACGGGCTGGTGCGAATATTTCAATGTCCCCATGTGCCATACCGTTGGATTGTGACACAACTTCCGCGTCGCTCGCTCGCCGTGCTCGCTCGAAAACTATAGCCTAACCTAATACCAATCCCTGTTGCGTTAGTCATTCGACATTGAGGCGACTTATTTCAAATTTGCGAACGTGTCGGATCGGATATGATGTTGGACTAAATCTTTACGAGCGAGCGGAGCGAGCGAGCAACGATCACAATTTCCAAGCTATACATATACCTTATATTGCCTTGCACATATTTCGTGTTAGTACCTAATTTTGTCAGCCATTTCGGACATCACATTGCACTGTACTATGTGGAAATAGTACTATTTATGTGAAACTACTGGTAAACTGTATACATTTGTCACTGGGCAATAGGATAGAGACTTCCGGCTCCTCGGGCTGGTGCGAATATTTCAATGTCCCCATGTGCCATACCGTTGGATTGTGACACAACTTCCCGCGTCGCTCGCTCGCCGTGCTCGCACGAAAACTATAGCCTAACCTAATACCAATCCATCTTGCGTTCATTATTCGATATGGCGGCGACATATTTCGAATTTGCTAACGTGTCGGATCGGGTGTGAGGATGGACTAAATATTTACGAGCGAGCGGAGCGAGCGAGCAGCGATCACAATATCCAAGCTATACATATACCTTATATTGCCTTGCACATATTTCGTGTTAGTACCTAATTTTGTCAGCCATTTCGGACATCACATTGCTCTGTAGTATGTGGAAATTGTACTATTTATGTGAAACTATTGGTAAACTGTAAACATTTGTCAGTAGGCAATAGGATAAAGACTTCCGGCTCCTCGGTCTGGTGCGAACATTTCAATGTCCCCATGTGCCAAACCGTTGCATTGTGACACAACTTTCCGCGTCCCTCGCTCGCCGTGCACGCTCGAAAACTTTAGCCTAACCTAAAACCAATTCATCTTGCGTTCATTATTCGATATGTTGGCGACTTATTTCAAATTTGCGAACGTGTCGGATCGGATGTGAGGTTGGACTAAATCTTTACGAGCGAGCGGAGCGAGCGAGCAACGATCACAATTTCCAAGCTATACATATACCTTATATTGCCTTGCATATATTTCGTGTTATTACCTAATTTTGTCAGGCATTTCTGACATCACATTGCACTTTACTATGTGCAAATAGTACTACTTATGTGAAACTATTGGTAAATTGTAAACATTTGTCAGTAGGCAATTCGATAAAGACTTCTGGCTCCTCGGGCTGGTGCGAATATTTCAATGTCCGTATGTGCCAAACCGTTGGTTTGTGATACACCTTTACGCGTCCCTCGCTCGCTGCGCTCGCTCGAAAAATAAAGCCTAACCTATAACCAATCCATCTTGCGTTCATTATTCGACATGGTGGCGACATATTTCAAATTTGCGAACGTGTCGGATCGGTTGTGAGGTTGGACTAGATTTTTACGAGCGAGCGGAGCGAGCGAGCACCGATCACAATTTCCATGCTATACATATACCTTATATTGCCTTGCATATATTTCGTGTTATTACCTAATTTTGTCAGCCATTTCTGACATCACATTGCACTTTACTATGTGCCAATAGTACTACTTATGTGAAACTATTGGTAAACTGTAAACATTTGTCAGTAGGCAACAGCATAAAGACTTCCGGCTCCTCGGGCTGGTGCGAATATTTCAATGTCCCCATCTGCCAAACCGTTGGATTGTGACACAACTTTCCGCGTCCCTCGCTCGCAGTGCTCGCTCGAAAGCTATAGCCTAAACTAAAACCAATCCCTGTTGCGTTAGTCATTCGACATTGAGGCGACTTATTTCAAATTTGCGAACGTGTCGGATCGGTTGTGAGGTTGGACTAGACTTTTACGAGCGAGCGGAGCGAGCGAGCAGCGATCACAATTTCCAAGCTATACACATACCTTATATTGCCTTGCACATATTTCGTGTTAGTACCTAATTTTGTCAGCCATTTCGGACATCTCATTGCACCTTACTATGTGCAAATAGTACTATTTATGTGAAACTATTGGTAAACTGTAAACGTTTGTCAGTAGGCAATTCGATAAAGACTTCTGGCTCCACGGGCTGGTGCGAATATTTCAATGTCCCCATGTGCCATACCGTTGGATTGTGACACAACTTCCCGCGTCGCTCGCTCGCCGTGCTCGCTCGAAAACTATAGCCTAACCTAATACCAATCTATCTTGCGTTCATTATTCGATATGGCGGCGACATATTTCGAATATGCTAACGTGTCGGATCGGGTGTGAGGATGGACTAAATATTTGCGAGCGAGCGGAGCGAGCGAGCAACGATCACAATTTCCAAGCTATACATATACCTTATATTGCCTTGCATATATTTCGTGTTATTACCTAATTTTGTCAGCCATTTCGTACATCACATTGCACTCTACTATGTGCAAATAGTACTACTTATGTGAAACTATTGGTAAACTGTAAACATGTGTCAGTAGGCAATTCGATAAAGACTTCTGGCTCCTCGGGCTGGTGCGAATATTCCAATGTCCGTATGTGCCTAACCGTTGGTTTGTGATACACCTTTACGCGTCCCTCGCTGGCTGCGCTCGCTCAAAAACTAAAGCCTAACCTAAAACCAATCAATCTTGCGTTCATTATTCGATATGGTGGCGACTTATTTCAAATTTGCTAACGTGTCTGATCGGATGTGAGGTTGGACTAAATTTTTACGAGCGAGCGGAGCGAGCGAGCAGCGATCACAATTTCCAAGCTATACATATACCTTATATTGCCTTGCACATATTTCGTGTTAGTACCTAATTTTGTCAGCCATTTCGGACATCACATTGCACTTTACTATGTGCAAATAGTACTATTTATGAGAAACTATTGGTAAACTGTAAACGTTTGTCAGTAGGCAATTCGATAAAGACTTCTGGCTCCACGGGCTGGTGCGAATATTCCAATGTCCGTATGTGCCTAACCGTTGGTTTGTGATACACCTTTACGCGTCCCTGGCTCGCTGCGCTCGCTCGAAAACTATAGCCAAACCTAAAACCAATCCATCTTGCGTTCATTATTCGATATGGTGGCGACTTATTTCAAATTTGCGAACGTGTCTGATCGGATGTGAGCTTGGACTAAATTTTTACGAGCAAGCGGAGCGAGCGAGCAACGGTCACAATTTCCAAGCTATACATATACCTTATATTGCCTTGCATATATTTCGTGTTATTACCTAATTTTGTCAGCCATTTCTGACATCACATTGCACTTTACTATGTGCAAATAGTACTACTTATGAAAATCTGTTGGTAAACTGTAAACATTTGTCAGTAGGCAATTCGATAAAGACTTCTGGCTCCTCGGGCTGTTGCGAATATTTCAATGTCCGTATGTGCCAAACCGTTGGTTTGTGATACACCTTTACGCGTCCCTCGCTCGCTGCGCTCGCTCGAAAACTAAAGCCTAACCTAAAACGAATCCATCTTGCGTTCATTATTCCATGTGGTGGCGACGTATTTCAAATTTGCGAACGTGTCTGATCGGATGTGATGTTGGACTAAATTTTTACGAGCGAGCGGAGCGAGCGAGCAACGATCACAATTTCCAAGCTATACATATACCTTATATTGCGTTGCATATACTTCGTGTTATTACCTAATTTTGTCAGCCATTTCGGACATGACATTGCTCTGTAGTATGTGGAAATAGTACTATTTATGTTAAACTATTGGTAAACTCTAAACATTTGTCAGTAGGCAATAGCATAAAGACTTCCGGCTCCTCGGGCTGGTGCGAATATTTCAATGTACCCATCTGCCAAACCGTTGGTTTGTGACACACCATTACGCGTCTCTCGATCGCTGCGCTCGCTCGAAAGCTATAGCCTAACCTATAACCAATCCATCTTGCGTTCATTATTCGATATGGTGGCGACATATTTCAAATTTGCGAACGTGTCGGATCGATTGTGAGGTTGGACTAGACTTTTACGAGCGAGCGGAGCGAGCGAGCAGCGATCACAATTTCCAAGCTATACATATACCTTATATTTCCTTGCACATATTTCGTGTTAGTACCTAATTTTGTCTGCCATTTCGGACATCACATTGCACTGTACTATGTGGAAATAGTACTATTTATGTGAAACTACTGGTAAACTGTATACATTTGTCACTGGGCAATAGGATAGAGACTTCCGGCTCCTCGGGCTGGTGCGAATATTTCAATGTCCCCATGTGCCATACCGTTAGATTGTGACACAACTTCCCCCGTCGCTCGCTCGCCGTGCTCGCACGAAAACTATAGCCTAACCTAATACCAATCCATCTTGCGTTCATTATTCGATATGGCGGCGACATATTTCGAATTTGCTAACGTGTCGGATCGGGTGTGAGTATGGACTAAATATTTACGAGCGAGCGGAGCGAGCGAGCAACGATCACAATTTCCAAGCTATACATATACCTTATATTGCCTTGCATACATTTCGTGTTATTACCTAATTTTGTCAGCCATTTCGGACATCACATTGCACTGTACTATGTGGAAATAGTACTATTTATGTGAAACTACTGGTAAACTGTATACATTTGTCAGTGGGCAATAGGATAGAGATTTCCGGCTCCTCGGGCTGGTGCGAATATTTCAATGTCCCCATGTGCCATACCGTTGGATTGTGACACAACTTTCCGCGTCCCTCGTTCGCCGTGCTCGCTCGAAAACTATAGCCTAACCTAATACCAATCCATCTTGCGTTCATTATTCGATATGGCGGCGACATATTTCAAATTTGCGAACGTGTTGGATCGGATGTGAGGTTGGACTATATCTTTACGAGCGAGCAGAGCGAGCGAGCAACGATCACAATTTCCAAGCTATACATATACCTAATATTGCCTTGCATATATTTCGTGTTATTACCTAATTTTGTCAGCCATTTCTGACATCACAGTGCACTTTACTATGTGCAAATAGTACTACTTATGTGAAACTATTGGTAAACTGTAAACATTTGTCAGTAGGCAATTCGATAAAGACTTCTGGCTCCTCGGGCTGGTGCGAATATTCCAATGTCCGTATGTGCCTAACCGTTGGTTTGTGATACACCTTTACGCGTCCCTCGCTGGTTGCGCTCGCTCGAAAACTATAGCCTAACCTAAAACCAATCCATCTTGCGTTCATTATTCGATATGGTGGCGACTTATTTCAAATTTGCGAACGTGTCTGATCGGATGTGAGGTTGGACTAAATTTTTACGAACGAGCGGAGCGAGCGAGCAACGATCACAATTTCCAAGCTATACATATACCTTATATTGCGTTTCATATATTTCGTGTTATTACCTAATTTTGTCAGCCATTTCGGACATGACATTGCTCTGTAGTATGTGGAAATAGTACTATTTATGTTAAACTATTGGTAAACTATAAACATTTGTCAGTAGACAATAGGATAAAGACTTCCGGCTCCTCGGGCTGGTGCGAATATTTCAACGTCCCCATCTGCCAAACCGTTGGATTGTGACACAACTTTCCGCGTCCCTCGCTCGCAGTGCTCGCTCGAAAACTATAGCCTAAACTAAAACCAATCCCTGTTGCGTTAGTCATTCGACATTGAGGCGACTTATTTCAAATTTGCGAACGTGTCGGATCGGATATGAGGTTGGACTAAATCTTTACGAGCGAGCGGAGCGAGCGAGCAACGATCACAATTTCCATGCTATACATATACCTTATATTGCCTTGCATATATTTCGTGTTATTACCTAATTTTGTCAGCCATTTCTGACGTCACATTGCACTTTACTATGTGCAAATAGTACTACTTATGTGAAAGTATTGTTAAACTGTAAACATTTGTCAGTAGGCAATAGCATAATGACTTCCGGCTCCTCGGGCTGGTGCGAATATTTCAATGTCCCCATCTGCCAAACCGTTGGTTTGTGACACACCATTACGCGTCTCTCGATCGCTGCGCTCGCTCGAAAGCTATAGCCTAACCTATAACCAATCCATCTTGCGTTCATTATTCGATATGGTGGCGACATATTTCAAATTTGCGAACGTGTCGGATCGGTTGTGAGGTTGGACTAGACTTTTACGAGCGAGCGGAGCGAGCGAGCAGCGATCACAATTTCCAAGCTATACACATACCTTATATTGCCTTGCACATATTTCGTGTTAGTACCTAATTTTGTCAGCCATTTCGGACATCACATTGCACTGTACTATGTGGAAATAGTACTATTTATGTGAAACTACTGGTAAACTGTATACATTTGTCAGTAGGCAATAGGATAAAGACGTCCGGCTCCTCGGTCTGGTGCGAATATTTCAATGTCCCCATGTGCCAAACCGTTGCATTGTGACACAACTTTCCGCGTCCCTCGCTCGCCGTGCACGCTCGAAAACTTTAGCCTAACCTAAAACCAATTCATCTTGCGTTCATTATTCGATATGGTGGCGACTTATTTCAAATTTGCGAACGTGTCGGATCGGATGTGAGGTTGGACTAAATCTTTACGAGCGAGCGGAGCGAGCGAGCAACGATCACAATTTCCAAGCTATACATATACCTTATATTGCCTTGCATATATTTCGTGTTATTACCTAATTTTGTCAGGCATTTCTGACATCACATTGCACTTTACTATGTGCAAATAGTACTACTTATGTGAAACTATTGGTAAATTGTAAACATTTGTCAGTAGGCAATTCGATAAAGACTTCTGGCTCCTCGGGCTGGTGCGAATATTCCAATGTCCGTATGTGCCTAACCGTTGGTTTGTGATACACCTTTACGCGTCCCTCGCTGGCTGCGCTCGCTCAAAAACTAAAGCCTAACCTAAAACCAATCAATCTTGCGTTCATTATTCGATATGGTGGCGACTTATTTCAAATTTGCTAACGTGTCTGATCGGATGTGAGGTTGGACTAAATTTTTACGAGCGAGCGGAGCGAGCGAGCAGCGATCACAATTTCCAAGCTATACATATACCTTATATTGCCTTGCACATATTTCGTGTTAGTACCTAATTTTGTCAGCCACTTCGGACATCACATTGCACTTTACTATGTGCAAATAGTACTATTTATGAGAAACTATTGGTAAACTGTAAACGTTTGTCAGTAGGCAATTCGATAAAGACTTCTGGCTCCACGGGCTGGTGCGAATATTCCAATGTCCGTATGTGCCTAACCGTTGGTTTGTGATACACCTTTACGCGTCCCTGGCTCGCTGCGCTCGCTCGAAAACTATAGCCAAACCTAAAACCAATCCATCTTGCGTTCATTATTCGATATGGTGGCGACTTATTTCAAATTTGCGAACGTGTCTGATCGGATGTGAGCTTGGACTAAATTTTTACGAGCAAGCGGAGCGAGCGAGCAACGGTCACAATTTCCAAGCTATACATATACCTTATATTGCGTTGCATATACTTCGTGTTATTACCTAATTTTGTCAGCCATTTCGGACATGACATTGCTCTGTAGTATGTGGAAATAGTACTATTTATGTTAAACTATTGGTAAACTCTAAACATTTGTCAGTAGGCAATAGCATAAAGACTTCCGGCTCCTCGGGCTGGTGCGAATATTTCAATGTACCCATCTGCCAAACCGTTGGTTTGTGACACACCATTACGCGTCTCTCGATCGCTGCGCTCGCTCGAAAGCTATAGCCTAACCTATAACCAATCCATCTTGCGTTCATTATTCGATATGGTGGCGACATATTTCAAATTTGCGAACGTGTCGGATCGATTGTGAGGTTGGACTAGACTTTTACGAGCGAGCGGAGCGAGCGAGCAGCGATCACAATTTCCAAGCTATACATATACCTTATATTTCCTTGCACATATTTCGTGTTAGTACCTAATTTTGTCTGCCATTTCGGACATCACATTGCACTGTACTATATGGAAATAGTACTATTTATGTGAAACTACTGGTAAACTGTATACATTTGTCACTGGGCAATAGGATAGAGACTTCCGGCTCCTCGGGCTGGTGCGAATATTTCAATGTCCCCATGTGCCATACCGTTGGATTGTGACACAACTTCCCCCGTCGCTCGCTCGCCGTGCTCGCACGAAAACTATAGCCTAACCTAATACCAATCCATCTTGCGTTCATTATTCGATATGGCGGCGACATATTTCGAATTTGCTAACGTGTCGGATCGGGTGTGAGTATGGACTAAATATTTACGAGCGAGCGGAGCGAGCGAGCAACGATCACAATTTCCAAGCTATACATATACCTTATATTGCCTTGCATACATTTCGTGTTATTACCTAATTTTGTCAGCCATTTCGGACATCACATTGCACTGTACTATGTGGAAATAGTACTATTTATGTGAAACTACTGGTAAACTGTATACATTTGTCAGTGGGCAATAGGATAGAGATTTCCGGCTCCTCGGGCTGGTGCGAATATTTCAATGTCCCCATGTGCCATACCGTTGGATTGTGACACAACTTTCCGCGTCCCTCGCTCGCCGTGCTCGCTCGAAAACTATAGCCTAACCTAATACCAATCCATCTTGCGTTCATTATTCGATATGGCGGCGACATATTTCAAATTTGCGAACGTGTTGGATCGGATGTGAGGTTGGACTATATCTTTACGAGCGAGCAGAGCGAGCGAGCAACGATCACAATTTCCAAGCTATACATATACCTAATATTGCCTTGCATATATTTCGTGTTATTACCTAATTTTGTCAGCCATTTCTGACATCACAGTGCACTTTACTATGTGCAAATAGTACTACTTATGTGAAACTATTGGTAAACTGTAAACATTTGTCAGTAGGCAATTCGATAAAGACTTCTGGCTCCTCGGGCTGGTGCGAATATTTCAATGCCCCATCTGCCAAACCGTTGGTTTGTGACACACCATTACGCGTCTCTCGATCGCTGCGCTCGCTCGAAAGCTATAGCCTGACCTATAACCAATCCATCTTGCGTTCATTATTCGATATGGTGGCAACATATTTCAAATTTGTGAACGTGTCGGATCGGTTGTGAGATTGGACTAGATTTTTTCGAGCGAGCGGAGCGAGCGAGCAGCGATCACAATTTCCAAGCTATACATATACCTTATATTGCCTTGCACATATTTCGTGTTAGTACCTAATTTTGTCAGCCATTTCGGACATCACATTGCACTTTACTATGTGCAAATAGTACTATTTATGTGAAACTATTGGTAAACTGTAAACATTTGTCAGTAGGCAATTCGATAAAGACTTCTGGCTCCTCGGGGTGGTGCGAATATTTCAATGTCCGTATGTGCCAAACCGTTGGTTTGTGATACACCTCTACGCGTCCCTCGCTCGCTGCGCTCGCTCGAAAACTAAAGCCTAACCTATAACCAATCCATCTTGCGTTCATTATTCGATATGATGTCGACATATTTCAAATCAGCGATCGTGTCGGATCGGTTGTGAGGTTGGACTAGATTTTTACGAGCGTGCGGAGCGAGCGAGCAACGATCACAATTTCCAAGCTATACATATATCTTATATTGCCTTGCACATATTTCGTGTTAGTACCTAATTTTGTCAGCCATTTCGGACATCGCATTGCACTTTACTATGTGCAAATAGTACTATTTATGTGAAACTATTGGTAAACTGTAAACATTTGTCAGTAGGCAATTCGATAAAGACTTCTGGCTCCACGGGCTGGTGCGAATATTCCAATGTCCGTATGTGTCTAACCGTTGGTTTGTGATACACCTTTACGCGTCCCTGGCTCGCTGCGCTCGCTCGAAAACTATAGCCTAACCTAAAACCAATCCATCTTGCGTCCATTATTCGATATGGTGGCGACTTATTTCAAATTTGCGAACGTGTCTGATCGGATGTGAGCTTGGACTAAATTTTTACGAGCGAGCGGAGCGAGCGAGCAACGGTCACAATTTCCAAGCTATACATATACCTTATATTGCCTTGCATATATTTCGTGTTATTACCTAATTTTGTCAGCCATTTCTGACATCACATTGTACTTTACTATGTGCAAATAGTACTACTTATGTGAAACTATTGGTAAACTGTAAACATTTGTCAGTAGGCAATTCGATAAAGACTTCCGGCTCCTCGGGCTGGTGCGAATATTTCAATGTCCCCATCTGCCAAACCGTTGGATTGTGGCACAACCTTCCGCGTCCCTCGCTCGCAGTGCTCGCTCGAAAACTATAGCCTAAACTAAAACCAATCCCTGTTGCGTTAGTCATTCGACATTGAGGCGACTTATTTCAAATTTGCGAACGTGTCGGATCGGATATGAGGTTGGACTAAATCTTTACGAGCGAGCGGAGCGAGCGAGCAACGATCACAATTTCCAAGCTATGCATATACCTTATATTGACTTGCATATATTTCGTGTTATTACCTAATTTTGTCAGCCATTTCTGACATCATATTGCACTTTACTATGTGCAAATAGTACTACTTATGTGAAACTATTGGTAAACTGTAAACATATGTCAGTAGGCAATGGCATAAAGGCTTCCGGCTCCTCGGGCTGGTAAGAATATTTCAATGTCCCCATCTGCCATACCGTTGGATTGTGACACAACTTTCCGCGTCTCTCGCTCGCCGTGCTCGCTCGAAAACTATAGCCTAACCTAATACCAATCCATCTTGCGTTCATTATTCGATATGGCGGCGACATATTTCAAATTTGCGAACGTGTCGGATCGGATGTGAGGTTGGACTAAATCTTTACGAGCGAGCGGAGCGAGCGAGCAACGATCACAATTTCCAAGCTATACATATACCTTATATTGCGTTGCATATATTTCGTGTTAGTACCTAATTTTGTCAGCCATTTCGGACATGACATTGCTCTGTAGTATGTGGAAATAGTACTATATATGTGAAACTATTGGTAAATTATACACATTTGTTAGTAGACAATAGGATAAAGACTTCCGGCTCCTCGGGCTGGTGCGAATATTTCAATGTCCCCATCTGCCAAACCGTTGGATTGTGACACAACTTTCCGCGTCCCTCGCTCGCAGTGCTCGCTCGAAAACTATAGCCTAAACTAAAACCAATCCCTGTTGCGTTAGTCATTCGACATTGAGGCGACTTATTTCAAATTTGCGAACGTGTCGGATCGGATATGAGGTTGGACTAAATCTTTACGAGCTAGCGGAGCGAGCGAGCAACGATCACAATTTCCAAGCTATACATATACCTTATATTGCCTTGCATATATTTCGTGTTATTACCTAATTTTGTCAGCCATTTCTGACATCACATTGCACTTTACTATGTGCAAATAGTACTACTTATGTGAAACTATTGGTAAACTGTAAACATTTGTCATTAGGCAATGGCATAAACACTTCCGGCTCCTCGGGCTGGTGCGAATATTTCAATGTCCCCATGTGCCACACCGTTGGTTTGTGACACACCATTACGCGTCTCTCGATCGCTGCGCTCGCTCGAAAGCTATAGCCTAACCTATAACCAATCCATCTTGCGTTCATTATTCGATATGGAGGCGACATATTTCAAATTTGGGAACTTGTCGGATCGGATGTGAGGTTGGACTAAATCTTTACGAGCGAGCGGAGCGAGCGAGCAACGATCACAATTTCCAAGCTATACATATACCTTATATTGCCTTGCATGTATTTCGTGTTATTACCTAATTTTGTCAGCCATTTCTGACATCACATTGCACTTTACTATGTGCAAATAGTACTACTTATGTGAAACTATTGGCAAACTGTAAACATTTGTCAGTAGGCAATTCGATAAATACTTCCGGCTCCTCGGGCTGGTGCGAATATTTCAATGTCCCTATCTGCCAAACCGTTGGATTGTGACACAACTTTCCGCGTCCCTCGCTCGCAGTGCTCGCTCGAAAACTATAGCCTAAACAAAAACCAATCCCTGTTGCGTTAGTCATTCAACATTGAGGCGACTTATTTCAAATTTGCGAACGTGTCGGATCGGATATGAGGTTGGACTAAATCTTTACGAGCGAGCGGAGCGAGCGAGCAACGATCACAATTTCCAAGCTATACATATACCTTATATTGACTTGCATATATTTCGTGTTATTACCTAATTTTGTCAGCCATTTCTGACATCACATTGCACTTTACTATGTGCAAATAGTACTACTTATGAAAAACTATTGGTAAACTGTAAACATTTGTCAGTAGGCAATTCGATAAAGACTTCTGGCTCCTCGGGGTGGTGCGAATATTTCAATGTCCGTATGTGCCAAACCGTTGGTTTGTGATACACCTTTACGCGTCCCTCGCTCGCTGCGCTCGCTCGAAAACTAAAGCCTAACCTATAACCAATCCATCTTGCGTTCATTATTCGATATGATGGCGACATATTTCAAATTAGCGGTCGTCTCGGATCGGTTGTGAGGTTGGACTTGATTTTTACGAGCGTGCGGAGCAAGCGAGCAACGATCACAATTTCCAAGCTATACATATACCTTATATTGCCTTGCATATATTTCGTGTTATTACCTAATTTTGTCAGCCATTTCTGACATCACATTGCACTTTACCATGTGCAAATAGTACTACTTATGTGAAACTATTGGTAAACTGTAAACATTTGTCAGAAGGCAATAGCATAAAGACTTCCGGCTCCTCGGGCTGGTGCGAATATTTCAATGTCCCCATCTGCCAAACCGTTGGTTTGTGACACACCTTTACGCGTCCCTCGCTCGCTGCGCTCGCTCGAAAACTAAAGCCTAACCTAAAACAAATCCATCTTGCGTTCATTATTCCATATGGTGGCGACTTATTTCAAATTTGCGAACGTGTCTGATCGGATGTGAGGTTGGACTAAATTTTTACGAGCGAGCGGAGCGAGCGAGCAACGATCACAATTTCCAAGCTATACATATACCTTATATTGCCTTGCATATATTTCGTGTTATTACCTAATTTTGTCAGCCATTTCTGACATCACATTGCACTTTACTATGTGCAAATAGTACTACTTATGTGAAACTATTGGTAAACTGTAAACATTTGTCAGTAGGCAATTCGATAAAGACTTCCGGCTCCTCGGGCTGGTGCGTATATTTCAATGTCCCCATCTGCCAAACCGTTGGATTGTGACACAACTTTCCGCGTCCCTCGCTCGCAGTGCTCGCTCGAAAAGTATAGCCTAACCTAAAACCAATCCCTGTTGCGTTAGTCATTCGACATTGAGGCGACTTATTTCAAATTTGCGAACGTGTCGGATCGGATATGAGGTTGGACTAAATCTTTACGAGCGAGCGGAGCGAGCGAGCAACGATCACAATTTCCAAGCTCTACATATACCTTATATTGACTTGCATATATTTCGTGTTATTACCTAATTTTGTCAGCCATTTCTGACATCACATTGCACTTTACTATGTGCAAATAGTACTACTTATGTAAAACTATTGGTAAACTGTAAACATTTGTCAGTAGGCAATTCGATAAAGACTTCTGGCTCCTCGGGCTGGGGCGAATATTTCAATGTCCCCATCTGCCAAACCGTTGACTTGTGACACACCATTACGCGTCTCTCGATCGCTGCGCTCGCTCGAAAGCTATAGCCTGACCTATAACCAATCCATCTTGCGTTCATTATTCGATATGGTGGCGACATATTTCAAATTTGTGAACGTGTCGGATCGGTTGTGAGATTGGACTAGATTTTTACGAGCGAGCGGAGCGAGCGAGCAGCGATCACAATTTCCAAGCTATACATATACCTTATATTGCCTTGCACATATTTCGTGTTAGTACCTAATTTTGTCAGCCATTTCGGACATCACATTGCACTTTACTATGTGCAAATAGTACTATTTATGTGAAACTATTGGTAAACTGTAAACATTTGTCAGTAGGCAATTCGATAAAGACTTCTGGCTCCTCGGGGTGGTGCGAATATTTCAATGTCCGTATGTGCCAAACCGTTGGTTTGTGATACACCTCTACGCGTCCCTCGCTCGCTGCGCTCGCTCGAAAACTAAAGCCTAACCTATAACCAATCCATCTTGCGTTCATTATTCGATATGATGTCGACATATTTCAAATTAGCGATCGTGTCGGATCGGTTGTGAGGTTGGACTAGATTTTTACGAGCGTGCGGAGCGAGCGAGCAACGATCACAATTTCCAAGCTATACATATATCTTATATTGCCTTGCACATATTTCGTGTTAGTACCTAATTTTGTCAGCCATTTCGGACATCGCATTGCACTTTACTATGTGCAAATAGTACTATTTATGTGAAACTATTGGTAAACTGTAAACATTTGTCAGTAGGCAATTCGATAAAGACTTCCGGCTCCTCGGGCTGGTGCGAATATTTCAATGTCCCCATCTGCCAAACCGTTGGATTGTGGCACAACCTTCCGCGTCCCTCGCTCGCAGTGCTCGCTCGAAAACTATAGCCTAAACTAAAACCAATCCCTGTTGCGTTAGTCATTCGACATTGAGGCGACTTATTTCAAATTTGCGAACGTGTCGGATCGGATATGAGGTTGGACTAAATCTTTACGAGCGAGCGGAGCGAGCGAGCAACGATCACAATTTCCAAGCTATGCATATACCTTATATTGACTTGCATATATTTCGTGTTATTACCTAATTTTGTCAGCCATTTCTGACATCATATTGCACTTTACTATGTGCAAATAGTACTACTTATGTGAAACTATTGGTAAACTGTAAACATATGTCAGTAGGCAATGGCATAAAGACTTCCGGCTCCTCGGGCTGGTGCGAATATTTCAATGTCCCCATGTGCCATACCGTTGGATTGTGACACACCTCTCCGCGTCCCTCGTTCGCCGTGCTCGCTCGAAAGCTATAACCTAACCTAAAACCAATCCCTGTTGCGTTAGTCATTCGACATAGAGGCGACTTATGTCATATTTGGGAACGTGTTGGATCGGATGTGAGGATGGACTAAATATTTACGAGCAAGCGGAGCGAGCGAGCAACGGTCACAATTTCCAAGCTATACATATACCTTATATTGCGTTGCATATATTTCGTGTTATTACCTAATTTTGTCAGCCATTTCGGACATGACATTGCTCTGTAGTATGTGGAAATAGTACTATTTATGTGAAACTATTGGTAAACTATACACATTTGTCAGTAGACAATAGGATAAAGACTTCCGGCTCCTCGGGCTGGTGCGAATATTTCAATGTCCCCATGTGCCAAACCGTTCGTTTGTGACACACCATTACGCGTTTCTCGATCGCTGCGCTCGCTCGAAAGCTATAGCCTAACCTATAACCAATCCATCTTGCGTTCATTATTCGATATAGAGGCGACATATTTCAAATTTGCGAACGTGCCGGATCGGTTGTGAGGTTGGACTAGATTTTTACGAGCGAGCGGAGCGAGCGAGCAGCGATCACAATTTCCAAGCTATACGTATACCTTATATTGCCTTGCATGTATTTCGTGTTATTACCTAATTTTGTCAGCCATTTCTGACATCACATTGCACTTTACTATGTGCAAATAGTACTACTTATGTGAAACTATTGATAAACTGTAAACATTTGTCAGTAGGCAATGGCATAAACACTTCCGGCTCCTCGGGCTGGTGCGAATATTTCAATGTCCCCATGTGCCAAACCGTTGGTTTGTGACACACCATTACGCGTCTCTCGATCGCTGCGTTCGCTCGAAAGCTATAGCCTAACCTATAACCAATCCCTGTTGCGTTAGTCATTCGACATTGAGGCGACTTAGTTCAAACTTGGGAACTTGTCGGATCGGCTGTGAGGTTGGACTAAATTTTTACGAGAGAGCGGAGCGAGCGAGCAACGATCACAATTTCCAAGTTATACATATACCTTATATTGCCTTGCATATATTTCGTGTTATTACCTAATTTTGTCAGCCATTTCTGACATCATATTGCACTTTACTATGTGCAAATAGTACTATTTATGTGAAACTATTGGTAAACTGTAAACATATGTCAGTAGGCAATGGCATAAAGACTTCCGGCTCCTCGGGCTGGTGCGAATATTTCAATGTCCCCATCTGCCAAACCGTTGGTTTGTGTCACACCATTACGCGTCTCTCGTTCGCTGCGCTCGCTCGAAAGCTATTGCCTAACCTATAACCAATCCATCTTGCGTTCATTATTCGACATGGTGGCGACATATTTCAAATTTGCGAACGTGTCGGATCGGTTGTGAGGTTGGACTAGATTTTTACGAGCGAGCGGAACGAGCGAGCAGCGATCACAATTTCCAAGCTATACATATACCTTATATTGCCTTGCACATATTTCGTGTTAGTACCTAATTTTGTCAGCCATTTCGGACATTACATTGCACTTTACTATGTGCAAATAGTACTATTTATGTGAAACTATTGGTAAACTGTAAACATTTGTCAGTCGGCAATTCGATAAAGACTTCTGGCTCCTCGGGGTGGTGCGAATATTTCAATGTCCGTATGTGCCAAACCGTTGGTTTGTGATACACCTTTACGCGTCCCACGCTCGCTGCGCTCGCTCGAAAACTAAAGCCTAACCTAAAACAAATCCATCTTGCGTTCATTATTCCATATGGTGGCGACTTATTTCAAATTTGCGAACGTGTCTGATCGGATGTGAGGGTGGACTAAACTTTTACGAGCGAGCGGAGCGAGCGAGCAACGATCACAATTTTCAAGCTATACATATACCTTATATTGCCTTGCATATATTTCGTGTTATTACCTAATTTTGTCAGCCATTTCTGACATCACATTGCACTTTACTATGTGCAAATAGTACTACTTATGTGAAACTATTGGTAAACTGTAAACATTTGTCAGTAGGCAATTCGATAAAGACTTCCGGCTCCTCGGGCTGGTGCGAATATTTCAATGTCCCCTTCTGCCAAACCGTTGGATTGTGACACAACTTTCCGCGTCCCTCGCTCGCAGTGCTCGCTCGAAAACTATAGCCTAAACTAAAATCAATCCCTGTTGCGTTAGTCATTCGACATTGAGGCGACTTATTTCAAATTTGCGAACGTGTCGGATCGGATATGAGGTTGGACTAAATCTTTACGAGCGAGCGGAGCGAGCGAGCAACGATCACAATTTCCAAGCTATACATACACCTTATATTGCCTTGCATATATTTCGTGTTAGTACCTAATTTTGTCAGCCATTTCGGACATCACATTGCACTGTACTATGTGGAAATAGTACTATTTATGTGAAACCACTGGTAAACTGTATACATTTGTCAGTGGGCAATAGGATAGAGACTTCCGGCTCCTCGGGCTGGTGCGAATATTTCAATGTCCCCATGTGCCATACCGTTGGATTGTGACACAACTTTCCGCGTCCCTCGCTCGCCGTGCTCGCTCGAAAACTATAGCCTAACCTAATACCAATCCATCTTGCGTTCATTATTCGATATGGCGGCGACATATTTCAAATTTGCGAACGTGTCGGATCGGATGTGAGGTTGGACTAAATCTTTGCGAGCGAGCGGAGCGAGCGAGCAACGATCACAATTTCCAAGCTATACATATACCTTATATTGCGTTGCATATATTTCGTGTTATTACCTAATTTTGTCAGCCATTTCGGACATGACATTGCTCTGTAGTATGTGGAAATAGTACTATTTATGTGAAACTATTGGTAAACTATACACATTTGTCAGTAGACAATAGGATAAAGACTTCCGGCTCCTCGGGCTGGTGCGAATATTTCAATGTCCCCATCTGCCAAACCGTTGGATTGTGACACAACTTTCCGCGTCCCTCGCTCGCAGTGCTCGCTCGAAAACTATAGCCTAAACTAAAACCAATCCCTGTTGCGTTAGTCATTCGACATTGAGGCGACTTATTTCAAATTTGCGAACGTGTCGGATCGGATATGAGGTTGGACTAAATCTTTACGAGCTAGCGGAGCGAGCGAGCAACGATCACAATTTCCAAGCTATACATATACCTTATATTGCCTTGCATATATTTCGTGTTATTACCTAATTTTGTCAGCCATTTCTGACATCACATTGCACTTTACTATGTGCAAATAGTACTACTTATGTAAAACTATTGGTAAACTGTAAACATTTGTCAGTAGACAATTCGATAAAGACTTCTGGTTCCTCGGGGTGGTGCGAATAATTCAATGTCCGTGTGTGCCAAACCGTTGGTTTGTGATACACCTTTACGCGTCTCTCGATCGCTGCGCTCGCTCGAAAGCTATAGCCTAACCTATAACCAATCCATCTTGCGTTCATTATTCGATATGGCGGCGACATATTTCAAATTTGCGAACGTGTCGGATAGATTGTGAGGTTGGACTAGATTTTTACGAGCGAGCGGAGCGAGCGAGCAACGATCACAATTTCCAAGCTATACATATACCTTATATTGCCTTGCATATATTTCGTGTTATTACCTAATTTTGTCAGCCATTTCTGACATCACATTGCACTTTACTATGTGCAAATAGTACTACTTATGTGAAACTATTGGTAAACTGTAAACATTTGTCAGTAGGCAATTCGATAAAGACTTCTGGCTCCACGGGCTGGTGCGAATATTCCAATGTCCGTATGTGCCTAACCGTTGGTTTGTGATACACCTTTACGCGTCCCTGGCTCGCTGCGCTCGCTCGAAAGCTATAGCCTAACCTAAAACCAATCCATCTTGCGTCCATTATTCGATATGCTGGCGACTTATTTCAAATTTGCGAACGTGTCGGATCGGATGTGAGGTTGGACTAAATCTTTACGAGCGAGCGGAGCGAGCGAGCAACGATCACAATTTCCAAGCTATACATATACCTTATATTGCCTTGCATATATTTCGTGCTATTACCTAATTTTGTCAGCCATTTCTGACATCACATTGCACTTTACTATGTGCAAATAGTACTACTTATGTGAAACTATTGGTAAACTGTAAACATTTGTCAGTAGACAATTCGATAAAGACTTCTGGTTCCTCGGGGTGGTGCGAATAATTCAATGTCCGTATGTGCCAAACCGTTGGTTTGTGATACACCTTTACGCGTCTCTCGATCGCTGCGCTCGCTCGAAAGCTATAGCCTAACCTATAACCAATCCATCTTGCGTTCATTATTCGATATGGCGGCGACATATTTCAAATTTGCGAACGTGTCGGATCGGATGTGAGGTTGGAATAAATCTTTACGAGCGAGCGGAGCGAGCGAGCAACGATCACAATTTCCAAGCTATACATATACCTTATATTGCCTTGCATATATTTCGTGTTATTACCTAATTTTGTCAGCCATTTCTGACATCACATTGCACTTTACTATGTACAAATAGTACTACTTATGTGAAACTATTGGTAAACTGTAAACATTTGTCAGTAGGCAATAGCATAAAGACTTTCGGCTCCTCGGGCTGGTGTGAATATTTCAATGTCCCAATCTGCCAAACCGTTGGTTTGTGATACACCTTTACGCGTCCCTCGCTCGCTGCGCTCGCTCGAAAGCTATAGCCTAACCCATAACCAATCCATCTTGCGTTCATTATTCGATATGGTGGCGACATATTTCAAATTTGCGAACGTGTCGTATCGGTTGTGAGGTTGGACTAGATTTTTACGAGCGAGCGGAGCGAGCGAGCAGCGATCACAATTTCCAAGCTATACATATACCTTATATTGCCTTGCACATATTTCCTGTTAGTACCTAATTTTGTCAGCCATTTCGGACATCACATTGCACTGTACTATGTGGAAATAGTACTACTTATGTGAAACTATTGTTAAACTGTAAACATTTGTCAGTAGGCAATAGCATAAAGACTTCCGGCTCCTCGGGCTGGTGCGAATATTTCAATGTCCCCATCTGCCAAACCGTTGGTTTGTGACACACCATTACGCGTCTCTCGATCACTGCGCTCGCTCGAAAGCTATAGCCTAACCTATAACCAATCCATCTTGCGTTCATTATTCGATATGGTGGCGACAGATTTCAAATTTGCGAACGTGTCGGATCGGTTGTGAGGTTGGACTAGATTTTTACGAGCGAGCGGAGCGAGCGAGCAGCGATCACAATTTCCAAGCTTTACATATACCTTATATTGCCTTGCATATATTTCGCGTTATTACCTAATTTTGTCAGCCATTTCTGACATCACATTGCACTTTACTATGTGCAAATAGTACTACTTATGTGAAACTATTGGTAAACTGTAAACATTTGTCAGTAGGCAATAGCATAAAGACTACCGGCTTCTCGGGCTGGTGCGAATATTTCAATGTCCCCATCTGCCAAACCGTTGGTTTGTGACACACCATTACGCGTCTCTCGATCGCTGCGCTCGCTCGAAAGCTATAGCCTAACCTATAACCAATCCATCTTGCGTTCATTATTCGATATGGTGGCGACATATTTCAAATTTGCGAACGTGTCGGATCGGTTGTGAGGTTGGACTAGATTTTTACGAGCGAGCGGAGCGAGCGAGCAGCGATCACAATTTCCAAGCTATACATACACCTTATATTGCCTTGCACATATTTCGTGTTAGTACCTAATTTTGTCAGCCATTTCGGACATCACATTGCACTGTACTATGTGGAAATAGTACTATTTATGTGAAACTACTGGTAAACTGTATACATTTGTCAGTGGGCAATAGGATAGAGACTTCCGGCTCCCCGGGCTGGTGCGAATATTTCAATGTCCCCATGTGCAATACCGTTGGATTGTGACACAAATTTCCGCGTCCCTCGTTCGCCGTGCTCGCTCGAAAACTATTGCCTAAACTAAAACCAATCCCTGTTGCGTTAGTCATTCGACATTGAGGCGACTTATTTCAAATTTGCGAACGTGCCTGATCGGATGTGAGGTTGGACTAAATTTTTACGAGCGAGCGGAGCGAGCGAGCAACGATCACAATTTCCAAGCTATACATATACCTTATATTGCCTTGCATATATTTCGTGGTATTACCTAATTTTGTCAGCCATTTCGGACATCACATTGCTCTGTAGTATGTGGAAATAGTACCATTTATGTGAAACTATTGGTAAACTATAAACATTTGTCAGTAGACAATAGGATAAAGACATCCGGCTCCTCGGGCTGGTGCGAATATTTTAATGTCCTTATGTGCCAAACCGTTGGATTGTGACACAACTTTCCGCGTCCCTCGCTCGCAGTGCTCGCTCGAAAACTATAGCCTAAACTAAAACCAATCCCTGTTGCGTTAGTCATTCGACATTGAGGCGACTTATTTCAAATTTGGGAACGTGTCGGATCGGTTGTGAGGTTGGACTAGATTTTTACGTGCGAGCGGATCGAGCCTGCAACGGTCACAATTTCCAAGCTATACATATACCTTATATTGCATTGCACATATTTCGTGTTAGTACCTAATTTTGTCAGCCATTTCGGACATCACATTGACTGTAGTATGCGGAAATAGTACTATTTATGTGAAACTATTCACAAACTGTATACATTTGTCAGTAGGCTATAGCATAAAGACTTCCGGCTCCTCGGGCTGGTGCGAATATTTCAATGTCCCCATCTGCCAAACCGTTGGATTGTGACACAACTATCCGCGTCCCTCGCACGCAGTGCTCGCTCGAAAACTATAGCCTAAATTAAAACCAATCACTGTTGCGTTAATCATTCGACATTGAGGCGACTTATTTCAAATTTGGGAACGTGTCGGGTCGGATATGAGGTTAGGACTAAATTTTTACGTGCGAGCGGAGCGAGCGAGCAACGATCACAATTTCCAAGTTATACATATACCTTATATTGCCTTGCATATATTTCGCGTTATTACCTAATTTTGTCAGCCATTTCTGACACCACATTGCACTTTACTATGTGCAAATAGTACTACTTATGTGAAACTATTGGTAAACTGTAAACAATTGTCAGTAGGCAATAGCATAAAGACTTCCGGCTCCTCTGGCTGGTGCGAATATTTCAATGTCCCCATCTGCCAAACAGTTGGTTTGTGACACACCATTACGCGTCTCTCCATCGCTGCGCTCGCTCGAAAGCTATAGCCTAACCTATAACCAATCCATCTTGCGTTCATTATTCGATATGGTGGCGACATATTTCAAATTTGCGAACGTGTCGGATTGGTTGTGAGGTTGGACTAGATTTTTACGAGCGAGCGGAGCGCGCGAGCAGCGATCACAATTTCCAAGCTATACATACACCTTATATTGCCTTGCACATATTTCGTGTTATTACCTAATTTTGTCAGCCATTTCGGACATCACATTGCACTGTACTATGTGGAAATAGTACTATTTATGTGAAACTACTGGTAAACTGTATACATTTGTCAGTGGGCAATAGGATAAAGACTTCCGGCTCCTCGGGCTGGTGCGAATATTTTAATGTCCTTATGTGCCAAACCGTTGGATTGTGACACAACTTTCCGCGTCCCTCGCTCGCAGTGCTCGCTCGAAAACTATAGCCTAAACTAAAACCAATCCCTGTTGCGTTAGTCATTCGACGTTGAGGCGACTTATTTCAAATTTGGGAACGTGTCGGATCGGTTGTGAGGTTGGACTAGATTTTTACGAGCGAGCGGAGCGAGCGAGCAGCGATCACAATTTCCAAGCTATACATATACCTTATATTACCTTGCATATATTTCGTGTTATTACCTAACTTTGTCAGCCATTTCTGACATCACATTGCACTGTAGTATGCGGAAATAGTACTATTTATGTGAAACTATTCATAAACTGTAAACATTTGTCAGTAGGCAATAGCATTAAGACTTCCGGCTCCACGGGCTGGTGCGAATATTCCAATGTCCGTATGTGCCTAACCGTTGGTTTGTGATACACCTTTACGCGTCCCTGTCTCGCTGCGCTCGCTCGAAAACTATAGCCTAACCTAAAACCAATCCATCTTGCGTTCATTATTCGACATGGTGGCGACTTATTTCAAATTTGCGAACGTGTCTGATCGGATGTGAGCTTGGACTAAATTTTTACGAGCGAGCGGAGCGAGCGAGCAACGGTACAATTTCCAAGCTATACATTTACCTTATATTGCCTTGCATATATTTCGTGTTATTACCTAATTTTGTCAGCCATTTCTGACATCACATTGCACTTTACTATGTGCAAATAGTACTACTTATGTGAAACTATTGGTAAACTGTAAACATTTGTCAGTAGGCAATTCGATAAAGACTTCTGGCTCCTCGGGCTGGTGCGAATATTCCAATGTCCGTATGTGCCTAACCGTTGGTTTGTGATACAACTTTACGCGTCCCTCGCTGGCTGCGCTCGCTCGAAAACTATAGCCTAACCTAAAACCAATCCATCTTGCGTTCATTATTCGATATGGTGGCGACTTATTTCAAATTTGCGAACGTGTCGGATCGGATGTGAGGTTGGAATAAATCTTTACGAGCGAGCGGAGCGAGCGAGCAACGATCACAATTTCCAAGCTATACATATACCTTATATTGCCTTGCACATATTTCCTGTTAGTACCTAATTTTGTCAGCCATTTCGGACATCACATTGCACTGTACTATGTGGAAATAGTACTACTTATGTGAAACTATTGTTAAACTGTAAACATTTGTCAGTAGGCAATAGCATAAAGACTTCCGGCTCCTCGGGCTGGTGCGAATATTTCAATGTCCCCATCTGCCAAACCGTTGGTTTGTGACACACCATTACGCGTCTCTCGATCACTGCGCTCGCTCGAAAGCTATAGCCTAACCTATAACCAATCCATCTTGCGTTCATTATTCGATATGGTGGCGACAGATTTCAAATTTGCGAACGTGTCGGATCGGTTGTGAGGTTGGACTAGATTTTTACGAGCGAGCGGAGCGAGCGAGCAGCGATCACAATTTCCAAGCTTTACATATACCTTATATTGCCTTGCATATATTTCGCGTTATTACCTAATTTTGTCAGCCATTTCTGACATCACATTGCACTTTACTATGTGCAAATAGTACTACTTATGTGAAACTATTGGTAAACTGTAAACATTTGTCAGTAGGCAATAGCATAAAGACTTCCGGCTCCTCGGGCTGGTGCGAATATTTCAATGTCCCCATCTGCCAAACCGTTGGTTTGTGACACACCATTACGCGTCTCTCGATCGCTGCGCTCGCTCGAAAGCTATAGCCTAACCTATAACCAATCCATCTTGCGTTCATTATTCGATATGGTGGCGACATATTTCAAATTTGCGAACGTGTCGGATCGGTTGTGAGGTTGGACTAGATTTTTACGAGCGAGCGGAGCGAGCGAGCAGCGATCACAATTTCCAAGCTATACATACACCTTATATTGCCTTGCACATATTTCGTGTTAGTACCTAATTTTGTCAGCCATTTCGGACATCACATTGCACTGTACTATGTGGAAATAGTACTATTTATGTGAAACTACTGGTAAACTGTATACATTTGTCAGTGGGCAATAGGATAGAGACTTCCGGCTCCCCGGGCTGGTGCGAATATTTCAATGTCCCCATGTGCAATACCGTTGGATTGTGACACAAATTTCCGCGTCCCTCGTTCGCCGTGCTCGCTCGAAAACTATTGCCTAAACTAAAACCAATCCCTGTTGCGTTAGTCATTCGACATTGAGGCGACTTATTTCAAATTTGCGAACGTGCCTGATCGGATGTGAGGTTGGACTAAATTTTTACGAGCGAGCGGAGCGAGCGAGCAACGATCACAATTTCCAAGCTATACATATACCTTATATTGCCTTGCATATATTTCGTGGTATTACCTAATTTTGTCAGCCATTTCGGACATCACATTGCTCTGTAGTATGTGGAAATAGTACCATTTATGTGAAACTATTGGTAAACTATAAACATTTGTCAGTAGACAATAGGATAAAGACTTCCGGCTCCTCGGGCTGGTGCGAATATTTTAATGTCCTTATGTGCCAAACCGTTGGATTGTGACACAACTTTCCGCGTCCCTCGCTCGCAGTGCTCGCTCGAAAACTATAGCCTAAACTAAAACCAATCCCTGTTGCGTTAGTCATTCGACATTGAGGCGACTTATTTCAAATTTGGGAACGTGTCGGATCGGTTGTGAGGTTGGACTAGATTTTTACGTGCGAGCGGATCGAGCCTGCAACGGTCACAATTTCCAAGCTATACATATACCTTATATTGCATTGCACATATTTCGTGTTAGTACCTAATTTTGTCAGCCATTTCGGACATCACATTGACTGTAGTATGCGGAAATAGTACTATTTATGTGAAACTATTCACAAACTGTATACATTTGTCAGTAGGCTATAGCATAAAGACTTCCGGCTCCTCGGGCTGGTGCGAATATTTCAATGTCCCCATCTGCCAAACCGTTGGATTGTGACACAACTATCCGCGTCCCTCGCACGCAGTGCTCGCTCGAAAACTATAGCCTAACCTATAACCAATCCATCTTGCGTTCATTATTCGATATGGTGGCGACATATTTCAAATTTGCGAACGTGTGGGATCGATTGTGAGGTTGGACTAGATTTTTACGAGCGAGCGACGCGAGCGAGCAACGATCACAATTTCCAAGCTATACATATACCTTATATTGCCTTGCATATATTTCGTGTTATTACCTAATTTTGTCAGCCATTTCTGACATCACATTGCACTTTACTATGTGCAAATAGTACTACTTATGTAAAACTATTGGTAAACTGTCAACATTTGTCAGTAGGCAATTCGATAATGACTTCTGGCTCCTCGGGGTGGTGCGAATATTTCAATGTCCGTATGTGCCAAACCGTTGGTTTGTGATACACCTTTACGCGTCACTCGCTCGCTGCGCTCGCTCGAAAACTAAAGCCTAACCTAAAACAAATCCATCTTGCGTTCATTATTCAATATGGTGGCGACTTATTTCAAATTTGCGAACGTGTCTGATCGGATGTGAGGTTGGACTAAATTTTTACGAGCGAGCGGAGCGAGCGAGCAACGATCACAATTTCCAAGCTATACATATACCTTATATTGCCTTGCATATATTTCGTGTTATTACCTAATTTTGTCAGCCATTTCTGACATCACATTGCACTTTACTATGTGCAAATAGTACTACTTATGTGAAACTATTGGTAAACTGTAAATATTTGTCAGTAGGCAATAGCATAAAGACTTCCGGGTCCTCGGACTGTTGCGAATATTTCAATGTACCCATCTGCCAAACCGTTGGAATGTGACACACCATTACGCGTCTCTCGATCGCTGCGCTCGCTCGAAAGCTATAGCCTAACCTATAACCAATCCCTGTTGCGTTAGTCATTCGACATTGAGACGACTTATTTCAAATTTGGGATCTTGTCGGATCGGATGTGAGGTTGGACTAAATTTTTACGAGAGAGCGGAGCGAGCGAGCAACGATCACAATTTCCATGTTATACATATACCTTATATTGCCTTGCATATATTTCGTGTTATTACCTAATTTCGTCAGCCATTTCTGACATCACATTGCACTTTACTATGGGCAAATAGTACTACTTATGTGAAACTATTGGTAAACTGTAAACATTTGTCAGTAGGCAATAGCATAAAGACTTCCGGCTCCTCGGGCTGGTGCGGATATTTCAATATCCCCATCTGCCAAACCGTTGTTTGTGACACACCATTACGCGTCTCTCGATCGCTGCGCTCGCTCGAAAGCTATAGCCTAACCTATAACCAATCCATCTTACGTTCATTATTCGACATGGTGGCGACATATTTCAAATTTGCGAACGTGTCGGATCGGTTGTGAGGTTGGACTAGATTTTTACGAGCGAGCGGAACGAGCGAGCAGTGATCACAATTTCCAAGCTATACATATACCTTATATTGCCTTGCACATATTTCGTGTTAGTACCTAATTTTGTCAGCCATTTCGGACATCACATTGCACTGTACTATGTGGAAATAGTACTATTTATGTGAAACTACTGGTAAACTGTATACATTTGTCAGTGGGCAATAGGATAGAGACTTCCGGCTCCTTGGGCTCGTGCGAATATTTCAATGTCACCATGTGCCATACCGTTGGATTGTGACACAACTTTCCGCGTCCTCGCTCGCCGTGCTCGCTCGAAAACTATAGCCTAACCTATAACCAATCCATCTTGCGTTCATTATTCGATATGGTGGCGACATATTTCAAATTTGCGAACGTGTGGGATCGATTGTGAGGTTGGACTAGATTTTTACGAGCGAGCGACGCGAGCGAGCAACGATCACAATTTCCAAGCTATACATATACCTTATATTGCCTTGCATATATTTCGTGTTATTACCTAATTTTGTCAGCCATTTCTGACATCACATTGCACTTTACTATGTGCAAATAGTACTACTTATGTAAAACTATTGGTAAACTGTCAACATTTGTCAGTAGGCAATTCGATAATGACTTCTGGCTCCTCGGGGTGGTGCGAATATTTCAATGTCCGTATGTGCCAAACCGTTGGTTTGTGATACACCTTTACGCGTCACTCGCTCGCTGCGCTCGCTCGAAAACTAAAGCCTAACCTAAAACAAATCCATCTTGCGTTCATTATTCAATATGGTGGCGACTTATTTCAAATTTGCGAACGTGTCTGATCGGATGTGAGGTTGGACTAAATTTTTACGAGCGAGCGGAGCGAGCGAGCAACGATCACAATTACCAAGCTATACATATACCTTATATTGCCTTGCATATATTTCGTGTTATTACCTAATTTTGTCAGCCATTTCTGACATCACATTGCACTTAACTATGTGCAAATAGTACTACTTATGTGAAACTATTGGTAAACTGTAAATATTTGTCAGTAGGCAATAGCATAAAGACTTCCGGGTCCTCGGACTGTTGCGAATATTTCAATGTACCCATCTGCCAAACCGTTGGATTGTGACACACCATTACGCGTCTCTCGATCGCTGCGCTCGCTCGAAAGCTATAGCCTAACCTATAACCAATCCACCTTGCGTCCATTATTCGATATGCTGGCGACTTATTTCAAATTTGCGAACGTGTCTGATCGGATGTGAGCGTGGACTAAATTTTTACGAGCGAGCGGAGCGAGCGAGCAACGGTCACAATTTCCAAGCTATACATATACCTTATATTGCCTTGCATATATTTCGTGTTATTACCTAATTTTGTCAGCCATTTCTGACATCACATTGCACTTTACTATGTGCAAGTAGTACTATTTATGTGAAACTATTGGTAAACTGTAAACATTTGTCAGTAGGCAATTCGATAAAGACTTCTGGCTCCACGGGCTGGTGCGAATATTCCAATGTCCGTATGTGCCTAACCGTTGGTTTGTGATACACCTTTACGCGTCCCTGGCTCGCTGCGCTCGCTCGAAAACTATAGCCTAACCTAAAACCAATCCATCTTGCGTCCATTATTCGATATGCTGGCGACTTATTTCAAATTTGCGAACGTGTCTGATCGGATGTGAGCTTGGACTAAATTTTTACGAGCGAGCGGAGCGAGCGAGCAACGGTCACAATTTCCAAGCTATACATATACCTTATATTGCCTTGCATATATTTCGTGTTATTACCTAATTTTGTCAGCCATTTCTGACATCACATTGCACTTTACTATGTGCAAATAGTACTACTTATGTGAAACTATTGGTAAACTGTATACATTTGTCAGTAGGCAATTCGATAAAGACTTCCGGCTCCTCGGGCTGGTGCGAATATTTCAATGTCCCCATCTGCCAAACCGTTGGATTGTGTCACAACTGTCCGCGTCCCCCGCTCGCAGTGCTCGCTCGAAAACTATAGCCTAAACTAAAACCAATCCCTGTTGCGTTAGTCATTCGACATTGAGGCGACTTATTTCAAATTTGCGAACGTGTCGGATTGGATATGAGGTTGGACTAAATCTTTACGAGCGAGCGGAGCGAGCGAGCAACGTTCACAATTTCCAAGCTATACATATACCTTATATTGCCTTGCATATATTTTGTGTTAGTACCTAATTTTGTCAGCCATTTCGGACATCACATTGCACTGTACTATGTGGAAATGGTACTATTTATGTGAAACCACTAGTAAACTGTATACATTTGTCAGTGGGCAATAGGATAGAGACTTCCGGCTCCTCGGGCTGGTGCGAATATTTCAATGTCCCCATGTGCCATACCGTTGGATTGTGACACAACTTTCCGCGTCCCTCGCTCGCCGTGCTCGCTCGAAAACTATAGCCTAACCTAATACCAATCCATCTTGCGTTCATTATTCGATATGGCGGCGACATATTTCAAATTTGCGAACGTGTCGGATCGGATGTGAGGTTGGACTATATCTTTACGAGCGAGCGGAGCGAGCGAGCAACGATCACAATTTCCAAGCTATACATATACCTTATATTGCCTTGCATATATATCGCGTTATTACCTAATTTTGTCAGCCATTTCTGACATCTCATTGCACTTTACTATGTGCAAATAGTACTACTTATGTGAAACTATTGGTAAACTGTAAACATTTGTCAGTAGGCAATAGCATAAAGACTGCCGGCTCCTCGGGCTGGTGCGAATATTTCAATGTCCCCATCTGCCAAACCGTTGGTTTGTGACACACCATTACGCGTCTCTCGATCGCTGCGCTCGCTCGAAAGCTATAGCCTAACCTATAACCAATCCATCTTGCGTTCATTATTCGATATGGTGGCGACATATTTCAAATTTGCGAACGTGTCGGATCGATTGTGAGGTTGGACTAGATTTTTACGAGCGAGCGGAACGAGCGAGCAACGATCACAATTTCCAAGCTATACATATACCTTATATTGCCTTGCATATATTTCGTGTTATTACCTAATTTTGTCAGCCATTTCTGTCATCACATTGCACTTTACTATGTGCAAATAGTACTACTTATGTAAAACTATTGGTAAACTGTCAACATTTGTCAGTAGGCACTTCGATAAAGACTTCTGGCTCCTCGGGGTGGTGCGAATATTTCAATGTCCGTATGTGCCAAACCGTTGGTTTGTGATACACCTTTACGCGTCCCTCGCTCGCTGCGCTCGCTCGAAAACTAAAGCCTAACCTAAAACAAATCCATCTTGCGTTCATTATTCAATATGGTGGCGACTTATTTCAAATTTGCGAACGTGTCTGATCGGATGTGAGGTTGGACTAAATTTTTACGAGCGAGCGGAGCGAGCGAGCAACGATCACAATTTCCAAGCTATACATATACCTTATATTGCCTTGCATATATTTCGTGTTATTACCTAATTTTGTCAGCCATTTCTGACATCACATTGCACTTTACTATGTGCAAATAGTACTACTTATATGAAACTATTGGTAAACTGTAAATATTTGTCAGTAGGCAATAGCATAAAGACTTCCGGGTCCTCGGGCTGTTGCGAATATTTCAATGTACCCATCTGCCAAACCGTTGGATTGTGACACACCATTACGCGTCTCTCGATCGCTGCGCTCGCTCGAAAGCTATAGCCTAACCTATAACCAATCCCTGTTGCGTTAGTCATTCGACATTGAGGCGACTTATTTCAAATTTGGGATCTTGTCGGATCGGATGTGAGGTTGGACTAAATTTTTACGAGAGAGCGGAGCGAGCGAGCAACGATCACAATTTCCATGTTATACATATACCTTATATTGCCTTGCATATATTTCGTGTTATTACCTAATTTCGTCAGCCATTTCTGACATCACATTGCACTTTACTATGGGCAAATAGTACTACTTATGTGAAACTATTGGTAAACTGTAAACATTTGTCAGTAGGCAATAGCATAAAGACTTCCGGCTCCTCGGGCTGGTGCGGATATTTCAATGTCCCCATCTGCCAAACCGTTGGTATGTGACACACCATTACGCGTCTCTCGATCGCTGCGCTCGCTCGAAAGCTATAGCCTAACCTAAAACCAATCCATCTTGCGTTCATTATTCGATATGGTGGAGACTTATTTCAAATTTGCGAACGTGTCTGATTGGATGTGAGGTTGGACTAAATTTTTACGAGCGAGCGGAGCGAGCGAGCAGCGATCACAATTTCCAAGCTATACATATACCTTATATTGCCTTGCACATATTTCGTGTTAGTACCTAATTTTGTCAGCCATTTCGGACATCACATTGCTCTGTAGTATGTGGAAATAGTACTATTTATGTGAAACTATTGGTAAACTGTAAACATTTGTCAGTGGGCAATAGCATAAAGACTTCCGGCTCCTCGGGCTGGTGCGGATATTTCAATGTCCCCATCTGCCAAACCGTTGGTATGTGACACAACTTTCCGCGTCCTCGCTCGCCGTGCTCGCTCGAAAACTATAGCCTAACCTAATACCAATCCATCTTGCGTTCATTATTCGATATGGCGGCGACATATTTCAAATTTGCGAACGTGTCGGATCGGATGTGAGGTTGGACTATATCTTTACGAGCGAGCAGAGCGAGCGAGCAACGATCACAATTTCCAAGCTATACATATACCTTATATTGCCTTGCATATATTTCCTGTTATTACCTAATTTTGTCAGCCATTTCTGAAATCACATTGCACTTTACTATGTGCAAATAGTACTACTTATGTGAAACAATTGGTAAACTGTAAACATTTGTCAGTAGGCAATTCGATAAAGACTTCTGGCTCCTCGGGCTGGTGCGAATATTTCGATGTCCGTATGTGCCAAACCGTTGGTTTGTGATACACCTTTACGCGTCCCTCGCTCGCTGCGCTCGCTCGAAAACTAAAGCCTAACCTAAAACAAATCCATCTTGCGTTCATTATTCAATATGGTGGCGACATATTTCAAATTTGCGAACGTGTTGGATCGGTTGTGAGGTTGGACTAGATTTTTACGAGCGAGCGGAGCGAGCGAGCAGCGATCACAATTTCCAAGCTATACATATACCTTATATTGCCTTGCATATATTTCGTGTTATTACCTAATTTTGTCACCCATTTCTGACATCACATTGCACTTTACTATGTGCAAATAGTACTACTTATGTGAAACTATTGGTAAACTGTAAACATTTGTCAGTGGGCAATAGCATAAAGACATCCGGCTCCTCGGGCTGGAGTGAATATTTCAATGTCCCCATCTGCCAAACCGTTGGTTTGTGATACACCTTTACGCGTCCCTCGCTCGCTGCGCTCGCTCGAAAGCAATAGCCTAACCCATAACCAATCCATCTTGCGTTCATTATTCGATATGGTGGCGACATATTTCAAATTTGCGAACGTGTCGGATCGGTTGTGAGGTTGGACTAGATTTTTACGAGCGAGCGGAGCGAGCGAGCAGCGATCACAATTTCCAAGCTATACATATACCTTATATTGCCTTGCACATATTTCGTGTTAGTACCTAATTTTGTCAGCCATTTCGGACATCACATTGCACTGTACTATGTGGAAATAGTACTATTTATGTGAAACTATTGGTAAACTATAAACATTTGTCAGTAGACAATAGGATAAAGACTTCCGGCTCCTCGGGCTGGTGCGAATATTTCAATGTCCCCATGTGCCATACCGTTGGATTGTGATACAACTTTACGCGTCCCTCGCTGGCTGCGCTCGCTCGAAAACTATAGCCTAACCTAAAACCAATCCATCTTGCGTTCATTATTCGATATGGTGGCGACTTATTTCAAATTTGCGAACGTGTCGGATCGGGATGTGAGGTGTTGGAATAATCTTTACGAACGAGCTGAGCGAGCGAGCAACGATCACAATTTCCAAGCTATACATATACCTTATATTGCCTTGCATAGATTTCGTGTTATTACCTAATTTTGTCAGCCATTTCTGACATCACATTGCACTTTACTATGTACAAATAGTACTACTTAATGTGAAACTATTGGTAAACTGTAAACATTTGTCAGTAGGCAATTCGATAAAGACTTCTGGCTCCTCGGGCGGGTGCGAATATTTCAATGTCCGTATGTGCCAAACCGTTGGTTTGTGATACACCTTCACGCGTCCCTCGCTCGCTACGCTCGCTCGAAAACGATAGTCTAACCTAAAACCAATCCATCTTGAGTCATTAATCGATACGGTGGCGACTTATTTCAAATTTGGAACGTGTCGGATCGGATGTGAGGTTGGACTAAATTTTTACGAGCGAGCGGAGCGAGCGAGCAACGATCACAATTTCCAAGTTATACATATACCTTATATTACCTTGCATATATTTCGTGTTATTACCTATTTTGTCAGCCATTTCTGACATCACATTGCACTGTAGTATGCGGAAATAGTACTATTTATGTGAAACTATCATAAACTGTAAACATTTGTCAGTAGGCAATAGCATAAAGACTTCCGGCTCCTCGGGCTGGTGCGAATGTTTCAATGTCCGTGTGTGCCAAACCGTTGGTTTGTGACACACCATTACGCGTCTCTCGATAGCTGCGCTCGCTCGAAAGCTATAGCCTAAACTAAAACCAATCCCTGTTGCGTTAGTCATTCGACATTGAGGCGACTTATTTCAAATTTGCAAACGTGTCTGATCGGATGTGAGGTTGGACTAAATTTTTACGAGCGAGCGGTGCGAGCGAGCAACGTTCACAATTTCCAAGCTATACATATACCTTATATTGCCTTGCATATATTTCGTGTTATTACCTAATTTTGTCAGCCATTTCTGACATCACATTGCACTTTACTATGTGCAAATAGTACTACATATGTGAAATTATTGGTAAACTATAAACATTTGTCAGTAGGCAATAGCATAAAGACTACCGGCTCCTCGGGCTGGTGTGAATATTTCAATGTCACCATCTGCCAAACCGTTGGATTGTGACACAACTATCCGCGTCCCTCGCAGGCAGTGCTCGCTCGAAAACTATAGCCTAAATTAAAACCAATCACTGTTTGCGTTAGTCATTCGACATTGAGGCGACTTATTTCAAATTTGGGAACGTGTCGGATCGGATATGAGGTTGGACTAAATTTTTACGAGCGAGCGGAGCGAGCGAGCAACGATCACAATATTCCAAGTTATACATATACCTTATATTGCCTTGCATATATTTCGCGTTATTACCTAATTTTGTCAGCCATTTCGGAAATCACATTGCACTTTACTATGTGCAAATAGTACTATTTAAGTGAAACTATTGGTAAACTGTAAACATTTGTCAGTAGGCTATTCGATAAAGACTTCTGGCTCCACGGGCTGGGTGCGAATATTCCAATGCCCGTATGTGCCGAACCGTTGGTTTGTGGCACACATTTACGCGTCTATCGCTCGCTGCGCTCGCTCGAAAACTATAGCCTAACATAAAAAACCAATGCATCTTGAGTTCATTATTCGATATGGTGGCGACATATTTCGAATTTGCGAACGTGTCGGATCGGGTGTGAGCTTGGACTAAATTTTTACGAGCGAGCGGAGCGAGCGAGCAACGGTCACAATTTCCAAGCTATACATTTACCTATATTGCCTTGCATATACTTCGTGTTATTACCTAATTTTGTCAGCCATTTCGGACATCACATTGCACTGTACTATGTGGAAATAGTACTATTTATGTGAAACTACTGGTAAACTGTATACATTTGTCAGTGGGCAATAGGATAAAGACTTCCGGCTCCTCGGGCTGGTGCGAATATTTTAATGTCCTTATGTGCCAAACCGTTGGATTGTGACACAACTTTCCGCGTCCCTCGCTCGCAGTGCTCGCTCGAAAACTATAGCCTAAACTAAAACCAATCCCTGTTGCGTTAGTCATTCGACATTGAGGCGACTTATTTCAAATTTGGGAACGTGTCGGATCGGTTGTGAGGTTGGACTAGATTTTTACGAGCGAGCGGATCGAGCCAGCATCGGTCACAATTTCCAAGCTATACATATACCTTATATTGCCTTGCACATATTTCGTGTTAGTACCTAATTTTGTCAGCCATTTCGGACATCACATTGACTGTAGTATGCGGAAATAGTACTATTTATGTGAAACTATTCATAAACTGTATACATTTGTCAGTAGGCAATTCGATAAAGACTTCCGGCTCCTCGGGCTGGTGCGAATATTTCAATGCTCGTATCTGCCAAACCGTTGGTTTGTGGCACACATTTACGCGTCTATCGCTCGCTGCGCTCGCTCGAAAACTATAGCCTAACATAAAAACCAATGCATCTTCAGTTCATTATTCGATATGGTGGCGACATATTTCGAATTTGCGAACGTGTCGGATCGGGTGTGAGCTTGGACTAAATTTTTACGAGCGAGCGGAGCGAGCGAGCAACGGTCACAATTTCCAAGCTATACATTTACCTTATATTGCCTTGCATATATTTCGTGTTATTACCTAATTTTGTCAGCCATTTCGGACATCACATTGACTGTAGTATGCGGAAATAGTACTATTTATGTGAAACTATTCATAAACTGTATACATTTGTCAGTAGGCAATTCGATAAAGACTTCCGGCTCCTCGGGCTGGTGCGAATATTTCAATGCTCGTATGTGCCTAACCGTTGGTTTGTGATACACCTTTACGCGTCCCTGGCTCGCTGCGCTCGCTCGAAAGCTATAGCCTAACCTATAACCAATCCCTGTTGCGTTAGTCATTCGACATTGAGGCGACTTATTTCAAATTTGGGAACGTGTCGGATCGGTTGTGAGGTTGGACTAGATTTTTACGAGCGAGCGGATCGAGCCAGCAACGGTCACAATTTCCAAACTATACATATACCTTATATTGCCTTGCACATATTTCGTGTTAGTACCTAATTTTGTCAGCCATTTCGGACATCACATTGACTGTAGTATGCGGAAATAGTACTATTTATGTGAAACTATTCATAAACTGTATACATTTGTCAGTAGGCAATTCGATAAAGACTTCCGGCTCCTCGAGCTGGTGCGAATATTTCAATGCTCGTATGTGCCAAACCGTTGGTTTGTGGCACACATTTACGCGTCTATCGCTCGCTGCGCTCGCTCGAAAACTATAGCCTAACATAAAAACCAATGCATCTTGAGTTCATTATTCGATATGGTGGCGACATATTTCGAATTTGCGAACGTGTCGGATCGGGTGTGAGCTTGGACTAAATTTTTACGAGCGAGCGGAGCGAGCGAGCGAGCAACGGTCACAATTTCCAAGCTATACATTCACCTTATATTGCCTTGCGTATATTTCGTGTTATTACCTAATTTTGTCAGCCATTTCTGACATCACATTGCACTTTACTATGTGCAAGTAGTACTACTTATGTGAAACTATTGGTAAACTGTAAACATTTCTCAGTAGGCAATTCGATAAAGACTTCCGGCTCCTCGGGCTGGTGCGGATATTTCAATGTCCCCATCTGCCAAACCGTTGGTTTGTGACACACCATTACGCGTCACTCGATCGCTGCGCTCGCTCGAAAGCTATAGCCTAACCTATAACCAATCCATCTTGCGTTCTTTATTCGATATGGTGGCGACATATTTCAAATTTGCGAACGTGTCGGATCGGTTGTGAGGTTGGACTAGATTTTTACGAGCGAGCGGAGCGAGCGAGCAGCGATCACAATTTCCAAGCTATACATACACCTTATATTGCCTTGCACATATTTCGTGTTAGTACCTAATTTTGTCAGCCATTTCGGACATCACATTGCACTGTACTATGTGGAAATAGTACTATTTATGTGAAACTATTGGTAAACTGTAAACATTTGTCAGTAGGCTATTCGATAAAGACTTCTGGCTCCACGGGCTGATGCGAATATTCCAATGTCCGTATGTGCCTAACCGTTGGTTTGTGATACACCTTTACGCGTCCCTGGCTCGCTGCGCTCGCTCGAAAACTATAGCCTAACCTAAAACCAATCCATCTTGCGTTCATTATTCGATATGGTGGCGACTTATTTCAAATTTGCGAACGTGTCTGATCGGATGTGAGGTTGGACTAAATTTTTACGAGCGAGCGGATCGAGCCAGCAACGATCACAATTTCCAAGTTATACATATACCTTATATTGCCTTGCATATTTTTCGTGTTATTACCTAATTTTGTCAGCTATTTCTGACATCACATTGCACTGTAGTATGCGGAAATAGTACTATTTATGTGAAACTATTCATAAACTGTAAACATTTGTCAGTAGGCAATAGCATAAAGACTTCCGGCTCCTCGGGCTGGTGCGAATGTTTCAATGTCCGTATGTGCCAAACCGTTGGTTTGTGACACACCATTACGCGTCTCTCGATCGCTGCGCTCGCTCGAAAGCTATAGCGTAACCTATAACCAATCCATCTTGAGTTCATTATTCGATATGGTGGCGACATATTTCAAATTTGCGAATGTGTCGGATCGGTTGTGAGTTTGGACTAGATTTTTACGAGCGAGCGGAGCGAGCGAGCAGCGATCACAATTTCCAAGCTATATATATACCTTATATTGCCTTGCACATATTTCGTGTTAGTACCTAATTTTGTCAGCCATTTCGGACATCACATTGCACTGTACTATGTGGAAATAGTACTATTTATGTGAAACTACTGGTAAACTGTATACATTTGTCAGTGGGCAATAGGATAAAGACTTCCGGCTCCTCGGGCTGGTGCGAATATTTCAATGCTCGTATGTGCCAAACCGTTGGTTTGTGGCACACATTTACGCATCTATCGCTCGCTGCGCTCGCTCGAAAGCTATAGCGTAACCTATAACCAATCCATCTTGAGTTCATTATTCGATATGGTGGCAACATATTTCAAATTTGCGAATGTGTCGGATCGGTTGTGAGTTTGGACTAGATTTTTACGAGCGAGCGGAGCGAGCGAGCAGCGATCACAATTTCCAAGCTATATATATACCTTATATTGCCTTGCACATATTTCGTGTTAGTACCTAATTTTGTCAGCCATTTCGGACATCACATTGCACTGTACTATGTGGAAATAGTACTATTTATGTGAAACTACTGGTAAACTGTATACATTTGTCAGTGGGCAATAGGATAAAGACTTCCGGCTCCTCGGGCTGGTGCGAATATTTTAAAGTCCTTATGTGCCAAACCGTAGGATTGTGACACAACTTTCCGCGTCCCTCGCTCGCAGTGCTCGCTCGAAAACTATAGCCTAAACTAAAACCAATCCCTGTTGCGTTAGTCATTCGTCATTGAGGCGACTTATTTCAAATTTGGGAACGTGTCGGATCGGTTGTGAGGTTGGACTAGATTTTTACGAGCGAGCGGATCGAGCTAGCAACGGTCACAATTTCCAAACTATACATATACCTTATATTGCCTTGCACATATTTCGTGTTAGTACCTAATTTTGTCAGCCATTTCGGACATCACATTGACTGTAGTATGCGGAAATAGTACAATTTATGTGAAACTATTGGTAAACTGTAAACATTTGTCAGTAGGCTATAGGATAGAGACTTCCGGCTCCTCGTGCTGGTGCGAATATTTCAATGTCCGTATGTGCCAAACCGTTGGTTTGTGGCACACATTTACGCGTCTATCGCTCGCTGCGCTCGCTCGAAAACTATAGCCTAACATAAAAACCAATGCATCTTGAGTTCATTATTCGATATGGTGGCGACATATTTCAAATTTGCGAATGTGTCGGATCGGTTGTGAGTTTGGACTAGATTTTTACGAGCGAGCGGATCAAGCCAGCAACAGTCACAATTTCCAAACTATACATATACCTTATATTGCCTAGCACATATTTCGTGTTAGTACCTAATTTTGTCAGCCATTTCGGACATCACATTGACTGTAGTATGCGGAAATAGTACTATTTATGTGAAACTATTCATAAACTGTATACATTTGTCAGTAGGCAATTCGATAAAGACTTCCGGCTCCTCGGGCTGGTGCGAATATTTCAATGCTCGTATGTGCCAAACCGTTGGTTTGTGGCACACATTTACGCGTCTATCGCTCGCTGCGCTCGCTCGAAAACTATAGCCTAACATAAAAACCAATGCATCTTGAGTTCATTATTCGATATGGTGGCGACATATTTCGAATTTGCGAACGTGTCGGATCGGGTGTGAGCTTGGACTAAATTTTTACGAGCGGGCGGAGCGAGCGAGCAACGGTCACAATTTCCAAGCTATACATTCACCTTATATTGCCTTGCATATATTTCGTGTTATTACCTAATTTTGTCAGCCATTTCGGACATCACATTGCACTGTACTATGTGGAAATAGTACTATTTATGTGAAACTACTGGTAAACTGTATACATTTGTCAGTGGGCAATAGGATAAGGACTTCCGGCTCCTCGGGCTGGTGCGAATATTTTAATGTCCTTATGTGCCAAACCGTTGGATTGTGACACAACTTTCCGCGTCCCTCGCTCGCAGTGCTCGCTCGAAAACTATAGCCTAAACTAAAACCAATCCCTGTTGCGTTAGTCATTCGACATTGAGGCGACTTATTTCAAATTTGGGAACGTGTCGGATCGGTTGTGAGGTTGGACTAGATTTTTACGAGCGAGCGGATCGAGCCAGCATCGGTCACAATTTCCAAGCTATACATATACCTTATATTGCCTTGCACATATTTCGTGTTAGTACCTAATTTTGTCAGCCATTTCGGACATCACATTGACTGTAGTATGCGGAAATAGTACTATTTATGTGAAAATATTCATAAACTGTATACATTTGTCAGTAGGCAATTCGATAAAGACTTCCGGCTCCTCGGGCTGGTGCGAATATTTCAATGCTCGTATGTGCCAAACCGTTGGTTTGTGGCACACATTTACGCGTCTATCGCTCGCTGCGCTCGCTCGAAAACTATAGCCTAACCTAAAACCAATCCATCTTGAGTTCATTATTCGATATGGTGGCGACTTATTTCAAATTTGGGAACGTGTCGGATCGGATGTGAGGTTGGACTAAATTTTTACGAGCGAGCGGATCGAGCGAGCAACGGTCACAATTTCCAAGCTATACATTCACCTTATATTGCCTTGCATATATTTCGTGTTATTACCTAATTTTGTCAGCTATTTCTGACATCACATTGCACTGTAGTATGTGGAAATAGTACTATTTATGTGAAACTATTCATAAACTGTAAACATTTGTCAGTAGGCAATAGCATAAAGACTTCCGGCTCCTCGGGCTGGTGCGAATGTTTCAATGTCCGTATGTGCCAAACCGTTGGTTTGTGACACACCATTACGCGTCTCTCGATCGCTGCGCTCGCTCGAAAGTTATAGCGTAACCTATAACCAATCCATCTTGAGTTCATTATTCGATATGGTGGCGACATATTTCAAATTTGCGAATGTGTCGGATCGGTTGTGAGTTTGGACTAGATTTTTACGAGCGAGCGGAGCGAGCGAGCAGCGATCACAATTTCCAAGTTATATATATACCTTATATTGCCTTGCACATATTTCGTGTTAGTACCTAATTTTGTCAGCCATTTCGGACATCACATTGCACTGTACTATGAGGAAATAGTACTATTTATGTGAAACTACTGGTAAACTGTATACATTTGTCAGTGGGCAATAGGATAAAGACTTCCGGCTCCTCGGGCTGGTGCGAATATTTCAATGCTCGTATGTGCCAAACTGTTGGTTTGTGGCACACATTTACGCGTCTATCGCTCGCTGCGCTCGCTCGAAAACTATAGCCTAACATAAAAACCAATGCATCTTGAGTTCATTATTCGATATGGTGGCGACATATTTCGAATTTGCGAACGTGTCGGATCGGGTGTGAGCTTGGACTAAATTTTTACGAGCGAGCGGAGCGAGCGAGCAACGGTCACAATTTCCAAGCTATACATTCACCTTATATTGCCTTGCATATATTTCGTGATGTTACCTAATTTTGTCAGCCATTTCGGACATCACATTGCACTGTACTATGTGGAAATAGTACTATTTATGTGAAACTACTGGTAAACTGTATACATTTGTCAGTGGGCAATAGGATAAAGACTTCCGGCTCCTCGGGCTGGTGCGAATGTTTCAATGTCCGTATGTGCCAAACCGTTGGTTTGTGACACACCATTACGCGTCTCTCGATCGCTGCGCTCGCTCGAAAGCTATAGCGTAACCTATAACCAATCCATCTTGAGTTCATTATTCGATATGGTGGCGACATATTTCAAATTTGCGAATGTGTCGGATCGGTTGTGAGTTTGGACTAGATTTTTACGAGCGAGCGGAGCGAGCGAGCAGCGATCACAATTTCCAAGCTATATATATACCTTATATTGCCTTGCACATATTTCGTGTTAGTACCTAATTTTGTCAGCCATTTCGGACATCACATTGCACTGTACTATGTGGAAATAGTACTATTTATGTGAAACTACTGGTAAACTGTATACATTTGTCAGTGGGCAATAGGATAAAGACTTCCGGCTCCTCGGGCTGGTGCGAATATTTTAATGTCCTTATGTGCCAAACCGTTGGATTGTGACACAACTTTCCGCGTCCCTCGCTCGCAGTGCTCGCTCGAAAACTATAGCCTAAACTAAAACCAATCCCTGTTGCGTTAGTCATTCGACATTGAGGCGACTTATTTCAAATTTGGGAACGTGTCGGATCGGTTGTGAGGTTGGACTAGATTTTTACGAGCGAGCGGATCGAGCCAGCATCGGTCACAATTTCCAAGCTATACATATACCTTATATTGCCTTGCACATATATCGTGTTAGTACCTAATTTTGTCAGCCATTTCGGACATCACATTGACTGTAGTATGCGGAAATAGTACTATTTATGTGAAACTATTCATAAACTGTATACATTTGTCAGTAGGCAATTCGATAAAGACTTCCGTCTCCTCGGGCTGGTGCGAATATTTCAATGCTCGTATGTGCCAAACCGTTGGTTTGTGGCACACATTTACGCGTCTATCGCTCGCTGCGCTCGCTCGAAAACTATAGCCTAACCTAAAACCAATCCATCTTGAGTTCATTATTCGATATGGTGGCGACTTATTTCAAATTTGGGAACGTGTCGGATCGGATGTGAGGTTGGACTAAATTTTTACGAGCGAGCGGATCGAGCCAGCAACGATCACAATTTCCAAGTTATACATATACCTTATATTGTCTTGCATATTTTTCGTGTTATTACCTAATTTTGTCAGCTATTTCTGACATCACATTGCACTGTAGTATGTGGAAATAGTACTATTTATGTGAAACTATTCATAAACTGTAAACATTTGTCAGTAGGCAATAGCATAAAGACTTCCGGCTCCTCGGGCTGGTGCGAATGTTTCAATGTCCGTATGTGCCAAACCGTTGGTTTGTGACACACCATTACGCGTCTCTCGATCGCTGCGCTCGCTCGAAAGCTATAGCGTAACCTATAACCAATCCATCTTGAGTTCATTATTCGATATGGTGGCGACATATTTCAAATTTGCGAATGTGTCGGATCGGTTGTGAGTTTGGACTAGATTTTTACGAGCGAGCGGAGCGAGCGAGCAGCGATCACAATTTCCAAGTTATATATATACCTTATATTGCCTTGCACATATTTCGTGTTAGTACCTAATTTTGTCAGCCATTTCGGACATCACATTGCACTGTACTATGAGGAAATAGTACTATTTATGTGAAACTACTGGTAAACTGTATACATTTGTCAGTGGGCAATAGGATAAAGACTTCCGGCTCCTCGGGCTGGTGCGAATATTTCAATGCTCGTATGTGCCAAACCGTTGGTTTGTGGCACACATTTACGCGTCTATCGCTCGCTGCGCTCGCTCGAAAACTATAGCCTAACATAAAAACCAATGCATCTTGAGTTCATTATTCGATATGGTGGCGACATATTTCGAATTTGCGAACGTGTCGGATCGGGTGTGAGCTTGGACTAAATTTTTACGAGCGAGCGGAGCGAGCGAGCAACGGTCACAATTTCCAAGCTATACATTCACCTTATATTGCCTTGCATATATTTCGTGATGTTACCTAATTTTGTCAGCCATTTCGGACATCACATTGCACTGTACTATGTGGAAATAGTACTATTTATGTGAAACTACTGGTAAACTGTATACATTTGTCAGTGGGCAATAGGATAAAGACTTCCGGCTCCTCGGGCTGGTGCGAATGTTTCAATGTCCGTATGTGCCAAACCGTTGGTTTGTGACACACCATTACGCGTCTCTCGATCGCTGCGCTCGCTCGAAAGCTATAGCGTAACCTATAACCAATCCATCTTGAGTTCATTATTCGATATGGTGGCGACATATTTCAAATTTGCGAATGTGTCGGATCGGTTGTGAGTTTGGACTAGATTTTTACGAGCGAGCGGAGCGAGCGAGCAGCGATCACAATTTCCAAGCTATATATATACCTTATATTGCCTTGCACATATTTCGTGTTAGTACCTAATTTTGTCAGCTATTTCGGACATCACATTGCACTGTACTATGTGGAAATAGTACTATTTATGTGAAACTACTGGTAAACTGTATACATTTGCAGGGGGCAATAGGATAAAGACTTCCGGCTCCTCGGGCTGGTGCGAATATTTTAAAGTCCTTATGTGCCAAACCGTAGGATTGTGACACAACTTTCCGCGTCCCTCGCTCGCAGTGCTCGCTCGAAAACTATAGCCTAAACTAAAACCAATCCCTGTTGCGTTAGTCATTCGACATTGAGGCGACTTATTTCAAATTTGGGAACGTGTCGGATCGGTTGTGAGGTTGGACTAGATTTTTACGAGCGAGCGGATCGAGCCAGCATCGGTCACAATTTCCAAGCTATACATATACCTTATATTGCCTTGCACATATTTCGTGCTAGTACCTAATTTTGTCAGCCATTTCGGACATCACATTGACTGTAGTATGCGGAAATAGTACTATTTATGTGAAACTATTCATAAACTGTATACATTTGTCAGTAGGCAATTCGATAAAGACTTCCGTCTCCTCGGGCTGGTGCGAATATTTCAATGCTCGTATGTGCCAAACCGTTGGTTTGTGGCACACATTTACGCGTCTATCGCTCGCTGCGCTCGCTCGAAAACTATAGCCTAACCTAAAACCAATCCATCTTGAGTTCATTATTCGATATGGTGGCGACTTATTTCAAATTTGGGAACGTGTCGGATCGGATGTGAGGTTGGACTAAATTTTTACGAGCGAGCGGATCGAGCCAGCAACGATCACAATTTCCAAGCTATATATATACCTTATATTGCCTTGCACATATTTCGTGTTAGTACCTAATTTTGTCAGCCATTTCGGACATCACATTGCACTGTACTATGTGGAAATAGTACTATTTATGTGAAACTACTGGTAAACTGTATACATTTGTCAGTGGGCAATAGGATAGAGACTTCCGGCTCCTCGTGCTGGTGCGAATATATCAATGTCCCCATGTGCCATACCGTTGGATTGTGACACAACTTTCCGCGTCCCTCGCTCGCCGTGCTCGCTCGAAAACTATAGCCTAACCTAAAACCAATCCATCTTACGTTCATTATTCGATATGGCGGCGACATATTTCGAATTTGCGAACGTGTCGGGTCGGGTGTCAGGATGGACTAAATATTTACGAGCGAGCGGAGCGAGCGGGCAGCGATCACAATTTCCAAGCTATACATATACCTTATATTGCCTTGCATATATTTCGTGTTATTACCTAATTTTGTCAGCCATTTCGGATATCACATTGCTCTGTAGTATGTGGAAATAGTACTATTTATGTGAAACTATTGGTAAACTGTATACATTTGTCAGTAGGCAATAGGATAAGGACTTCCGGCACCTCAGGCTGGTGCGAATATTTCAATGTCCCCGTGTGCCAAACAGTTGGATTGTGACACAACTTTCCGCGTCCCTCGCTCGCCGTGCTTGCTCGAAAACTATAGCCTAAACTAAAACCAATCCCTGTTGCGTTAGTCATTCGACATTGAGGCAACTTATTTCAAATTTGCGAACGTGTCGGATCGGATATGAGGTTGGACTAAATCTTTACGAGCGAGCGGAGCGAGCGAGCAACGATCACAATTTCCAAGCTATACATATACCTTATATTGCCTTGCACATATTTCGTGTTATTACTTAATTTTGTCAGCCATTTCTGACATCACATTGCACTTTACTATGTGCAAATAGTACTACTTATATAAAACTATTGGTAAACTGTAAACATTTGTCAGTAGGCAGTTCGATAAAGACTTCTGGCTCCACGGGCTGGTGCGAATATTCCAATGTCCGTATGTGCCTAACCGTTGGTTTGTGATACAGCTTTACGCCTCCCTCGCTCGCCGCGCTCGCTCGAAAACCATAGCCTAACCTAAAACCAATCCATCTTGCGTTCATTATTCGATATGGTGGCGACTTATTTCAAATTTGCGAACGTGTCTGATCGGATGTGAGCTTGGACTAAATTTTTACGAGCGAGCGGAGCGTGCCAGCAACGGTCACAATTTCCAAGCTATACATTTACCTTATATTGCCTTGCATATATTTCTTGTTATTACCTAATTTTGTCAGCCATTTCGGACATCACATTGCACTGTACTATGTGGAAATAGTACTATTTATGTGAAACTACTGGTAAACTGTATACATTTGTCAGTGGGCAATAGGATAAAGACTTCCGGCTCCTCGGGCTGGTGCGAATAGTTTAATGTCCTTATGTGCCAAACCGTTGGATTGTGACACAACTTTCCGCGTCCCTCGCTCGCAGTGCTCGCTCGAAAACTATAGCCTAAACTAAAACCAATCCCTGTTGCGTTAGTCATTCGACAATGAGGCGACTTATTTCAAATTTGGGAACGTGTCGGATCGGTTGTGAGGTTGGACTAGATTTTTACGAGCTAGCGGATCGAGCCAGCAACGGTCACAATTTCCAAGCTATACATATACCTTATATTGCCTTGCATACATTTCGTGTTATTACCTAATTTTGTCAGCCACTTCTGACATCACATTGCACTTTACTATGAGCAAATAGTACTACTTATGTGAAACTATTGGTAAACTGTAAACATTTGTCAGTAGGCAATAGCATAAAGACTTCCGGCTCCTCGGGCTGGTGCGAATGTTTCAATGTCCGTATGTGCCAAACCGATGGTTTGTGACACACCATTACGCGTCTCTCGATCGCTGCGCTCGCTCGAAAACTTTAGCCTAACCTAAAACCAATCCATCTTGCGTTCATTATTCGATATGGCGGCGACATATTTCGAATTTTCGAACGTGACGGATCGGGTGTGAGGATGGACTAAATATTTACGAGCGAGCGGAGCGAGCGAGCAACGATCACAATTTCCAAGCTATACATATACCTTATATTGCCTTTCATATATTTCGTGTTATTACCTAATTTTGTCAGCCATTTCTGACATCACATTGCACTGTAGTATGCGGAAATAGTACCATTTATGTGAAACTATTCATAAACTGTAAACATTTGTCAGTAGGCAATAGCATAAAGAATTCCGGCTCCTCGGGCTGGTGCGAATGTTTCAATGTCCGTATGTGCCAAACCGATGGTTTGTGACACACCATTACGCGTCTCTCGATCGCTGCGCTCGCTCGAAAACTTTAGCCTAACCTAAAACCAATCCATCTTGCGTTCATTATTCGATATGGCGGCGACATGTTTCGAATTTTCGAACGTGACGGATCGGGTGTGAGGATGGACTAAATATTTACGAGCGAGCGGAGCGAGCGAGCAACGATCACAATTTCCAAGCTATACATATACCTTATATTGCCTTGCATATATTTCGTGTTATTACCTAATTTTGTCAGCCATTTCGCACATCTCATTGACTGTAGTATGCGGAAATAGTACTATTTATGTGAAACTATTCATAAACTGTAAACATTTGTCAGTAGGCAATAGCATAAAGACTTCCGGCTCCTCGGGCTGGTGCGAATGTTTCAATGTCCGTATGTGCCAAACCGTTGGTTTGTGCCACACCATTACGCGTCTCTCGATCGCCGTGCTCGCTCGAAAACTACTGCCTAAACTAAAAACAAACCCTGTTGCGTTTGTCATTCGACATTGAGGCGACTTATTTCAAATTTGGGAACGTGTCGATTCGGTTGTGAGGTTGGACTAGATTTTTACGAGCGAGCGGATCGAGCCAGCAACGGTCACAATTTCCAAGCTATACATATACCTTATATTGCCTTGCACATATTTCGTGTTAGTACCTAATTTTGTCAGCCATTTCGGACATCACATTGACTGTAGTATGCGGAAATAGTACTATTTATGTGAAACTATTCATAAACTGTATACATTTCTCAATAGGCAATAGGATAAAGACTTCCGGCTCCTCGGGCGGGTGCGAATATTTTAATGTCCTTATGTGCCAAACCGTTGGATTGTGACTTAACTTTCCGCGTCCCTCGCTCGCAGTGCTCGCTCGAAAACTATAGCCTAACCTAAAACGAATCCATCTTGCGTTCATTATTCGATATGGTGGCGACATATTTCGAATTTGCAAACGTGTCGGATCGGTTGTGAGGTTGGACAAGATTTTTACGAGCGAGCGCAGCGTGCGAGCAACGGTCACAATTTCCAAGCTATACATATACCTTATATTGCCTTGCACATATTTCGTGTTAGTACCTAATTTTGTCAGCCATTTGGCACATCACATTGACTGTAGTATGCGGAAATAGTACTATTTATGTGAAACTATTCATAAACTGTAAACATTTGTCAGTAGGCAATAGCATAAAGACTTCCGGCTCCTCGGGCTGGTGCGAATGTTTCAATGTCCTTATGTGCCAAACCATTGGTTTGTGCCACACCATTACGCGTCTCTCGATCGCCGTGCTCGCTCGAAAACTACTGCCTAAACTAAAACCAATCCCTGTTGCGTTTGTCATTCGACATTGTGGCGACTTATTTCAAATTTGGGAACGTGTCGTTTCGGTTGTGAGGTTGGACTAGATTTTTACGAGCGAGCGGATCGAGCCAGCAACGGTCACAATTTCCAAGCTATACATATACCTTATATTGCCTTGCACATATTTCGTGTTAGTACCTAATTTTGTCAGCCATTTCGGACATCACATTGACTGTAGTATGTGGAAATAGTACTATTTATGTGAAACTACTGGTAAACTGTATACATTTGTCAGTGGGCAATAGGATAGAGACTTCCGGCTCCTCGGGCTGGTGTGAATATTTCAATGTCCCCATGTGCCATACCGCTGGATTGTGACACAACAATCCGCGACCCTCGCTCGCCGTGCTCGCTCGAAAACTACAGCCTAACCTAAAACCAATCCATCTTGCGTTCATTATTCGATATGGCGGCGACATATTTCGAATTTGCGAACGTGTCGGATCGGTTGTGAGGTTGGACTTGATTTTTACGAGCGAGCGGAGCGAGCGAGCAACGGTCACAATTTCCAAGCAGTACATATACCTTATATTGCCTTGCATGTATTTCGTGTTAGTACCTAATTTTGTCAGCAATTTCGGACATCACATTGCACTGTACTATGAGGAAATAGTACTATTTATGTGAAACTATTGGTAAACTGTAAACATTTGTCAGTAGGCTATAGGATAGAGACTTCCGGCTCCTCGGGCTGGTGCAAATATTTCAATGTCCGTATGTGCCAAACCGTTGGTTTCTGACACACCTTTACGCGTCTCACGCTCGCTGCGGTCGCTCGAAAACTATAGCCTAACCTAAAACAAATCCATCTTGCGTTCATTATTCGATATCGTGGCGACTTATTTCAAATTTGCGAACGTGTCTGATCGGATGTGAGGTTGGACTAAATTTTTACGAGCGAGCGGATCGAGCCAGCAACGGTCACAATTTCCAAGCTATACATATACCTTATATTGCCTTGCACATATTTCGAGTTAGTACCTAATTTTGTCAGCCATTTCGGACATCACATTGACTGTAGTATGCGGAAATAGTACTATTTATGTGAAACTATTCATAAACTGTAAACATTTGTCAGTAGGCAATAGCATAAACACTTCCGGCTCCTCGGGCTGGTGCGAATGTTTCAATGTCCGTATGTGCCAAACCGTTGGTTTGTGACACACCATTACGCGTCTCTCGATCGCCGTGGTCGCTCAAAAACAACTGCCTAACCTATAACCAATCCATCTTGCGTTCATTATTCGATATGCTAGTGACATATTCCAAATTTGCGAACGTGTCGGATCGGTTGTGATGTTGGACTAGATTTTTACGAGCGAGCAGCGATCACAATTTCCAAGCTATACATATACCTTATATTGCCTTGCACATATTTCGTGTTAGTACCTAATTTTGTCAGCCATTTCGGACATCACATTGCACTGTACTATGAGGGAATAGTACTATTTATGTGAAATTACAGGTAAACTGTAAACATTTGTCAGTAGGCAATAGGTTAAATACTTCCGCCTCCTCGGGCTGGTGCGAATGTTTCAATGTCCGTATGTGCCAAACCGTTGGTTTGTGACACACCTTTAGGCGTCTGTCGCTGGCTGCGCTCGCTCGAAAACTATAGCCTAACCTAAGACCAATCCATCATGCGATCATTATTCGATATGGTGTCGACATATTTTAAATTTGCGAACGTGTCGGATCGGTTGTGAGGTTCGACTAGATTTTTACGAGCGAGCGGAGCGAGCGAGCAACGGTCACAATTTCCAAGCTATACATATACCTTATATTGCCTTGCACATATATCGTGTTATTACCTAATTTTGTCAGCCATTTCGGACATCACATTGCACTGTACTATGTGGAAATAGTACTATTTATGTGAAACTACTGGTAATCTGTATACATTTGTCAATAGGCAATAGGATAAAGACTTCCGGCTCCTTGGGCTGGTGCGAATATTTTAATGTCCTTATGTGCCAAACCGTTGGATTGTGACACAACTTTCCGCGTCCCACGCTCGCAGTGCTCGCTCGAAAACTATAGCCTAAACTAAAACCAATCCCTGTTGCGTTTGTCATTCGACATTGAGGCGACTTATTTCAAATTTGGGAACGTGTCGTTTCGGTTGTGAGGTTGGACTAGATTTTTACGAGCGAGCGGATCGAGCCAGCAACAGTCACAATTTCCAAGCTATACATATACCTTATATTGCCTTGCACATATTTCGTGTTAGTACCTAATTTTGTCAGCCATTTCGCACATCACATTGACTGTAGTATGCGGAGATAGTACTATTTATGTGAAACTATTCATAAACTGTAAACATTTGTCAGTAGGCAATAGCATAAAGACTTCCGGCTCCTCGGGCTGGTGCGAATGTTTCAATGTCCGTATGTGCCAAACCGTTGGTTTGTGACACACCATTACGCGTCTCTCGATCGCCGTGCTCGCTCGAAAACTACTGCCTAAACTAAAAACAAACCCTGTTGCGTTTGTCATTCGACATTGAGGCGACTTATTTCAAATTTGGGAACGTGACGATTCGGTTGTGAGGTTGGACTAGACTTTTACGAGCGAGCGGATCGAGCCAGCAACGGTCACAATTTCCAAGCTATACATATACCTTATATTGCCTTGCACATATTTCGTGTTAGTACCTAATTTTGTCAGCCATTTCGGACATCACATTGACTGTAGTATGCGGAAATAGTACTATTTGTGTGAAACTATTCATAAACTGTATACATTTGTCAGTAGGCAATTCGATAAAGACTTCCGGCTCCTCGGGCTGGTGCGAATCTTTCAATGTTCGTATGTGCCAAACCGTTGCTTTGTGGCACACATTTACGCGTCTCTCGCTCGCTGCGCTCGCTCGAAAACTATAGCCTAACCTAAAACCAATCCATCTTGAGTTCATTATTCGATATGGTGGCGACTCATTTCAAATTTGGGAACGTGTCGGATCGGATGTGAGGTTGGACTAAATTTTTACGAGCTAGCGAAGCGAGCGAGCAACGATCACAATTTCCAAGTGATACATATACCTTATATTGCCTTGCATATATTTCGTGTTATTACCTAATTTTGTCAGCCATTTCTGACATCACATTGCACGGTAGTATGCGGAAATAGTACTATTTATGTGAAACTATTCATAAACTGTAAACATTTGTCAATAGGCAATAGGATAAAGACTTCCGGCTCCTTCGGCGGGTGCGAATATTTTAATGTCCTTATGTGCCAAACTGTTGGATTGTGACTTAACTTTCCGCGTCACTCGCTCGCAGTGCTCGCTCGAAAACTATAGCCTAACCTAAAACGAATCCATCTTGCGTTCACTATTCGATATGGTGGCGACATATTTCGAATTTGCGAACGTGTCGTTTCGGTTGTGAGGTTGGACTAGATTTTTACGAGCGAGCGGATCGAGCCAGCAACGGTCACAATTTCCAAGCTATACATATACCATATATTGCCTTGCACATATTTCGTGTTAGTACCTAATTTTGTCAGCCATTTCGGACATCACATTGACTGTAGTATGTGGAAATAGTACTATTTATGTGAAACTACTGGTAAACTGTATACATTTGTCAGTGGGCAATAGGATAGAGACTTCCGGCTCCTCGGGCTGGTGCGAATATTTCAATGTCCACATGCGCCATACCGCTGGATTGTGACACAACAATCCGCGACCCTCGCTCGCCGTGCTCGCTCGAAAACTACAGCCTAACCTAAAACCAATCCATCTTGCGTTAGTCATTCGACATTGAGGCGACTTATTTCAAATTTGGGAACGTGTCGGATCGGTTGTGAGTTTGGACTAGATTTTTAGGAGCGAGCGGATCGAGCCAGCAGCGGTCACAATTTCCAAGCTATACATATACCATATATTGCCTTGCACATATTTCGTGTTAGTACCTAAATTTGTCAGCCATTTCGGACATCACATTGACTGTAGTATGCGGAAATAGTACTATTTATGTGAAACAATTCATAAACTGTATACATTTGTCAGTAGGCAATAGGATAAAGACTTCCGGCTCCTCGGGCTGGTGCGAATATTTTAATGTCCTTATGTGCCAAACCGTTGGTTTCTGACACAACTTTACGCGTCTCACGCTCGCTGCGGTCGCTCGAAAACTATAGCCTAACCTAAAACGAATCCATCTTGCGTTCATTATTCGATATGGTGGCGACATATTTCGAATTTGCGAACGTGTCGGATCGGTTGTGCGGTTGGACTAGATTTTTACGAGCGCGCGGATCGAGCCAGCAACGGTCACAATTTCCAAGCTATATATATACCGTATATTGCCTTGCACATATTTCGTGTTAGTACCTAATTTTGTCAGCCATTTCGGACATCACATTGACTTTAGTATGTGGAAATAGTACTATATATGTGAAACTACTGGTAATCTGTATACATTTGTCAGTGGGCAATAGGATAGAGACTTCCGGCTCCTCGTGCTGGTGCGAATATTTCAATATCCGTATGTGCCAAACCGTTGGTTTGTGACACACCTTTACGCGTCTCACGCTCGCTGCGGTCGCTCGAAAACTATAGCCTAACCTAAAACGAATCCATCTTGCGTTCATTATTCGATATGGCGGCGACATATTTCGAATTTGCGAACGTGTCGGATCGGTTGTGAGGTTGCACTAGATTTTTACGAGCGAGCGGAGCGAGCGAGCAACGGTCACAATTTCCAAGCTGTACATATACCTTATATTGCCTTGCATGTATTTCGTGTTAGTACCTAATTTTGTCAGCCATTTCGGACATCACATTGCACTGTACTATGAGGAAATAGTACTATTTATGTGAAACTATTGGTAAACTGTAAACATTTGTCAGTAGGCAACAGGATAAAGACTTCCGGCTCCTCGGGCTGGTGCGAATATTTCAATGTCCGTATGTGCCAAACCGTTGGTTTCTGACACAACTTTACGCGTCTCACGCTCGCTGCGGTCGCTCGAAAACTATAGCCTAACCTAAAACGAATCCATCTTGCGTTCATTATTCGATATGGTGGCGACATATTTCGAATTTGCAAACCTGTCGGATCGGTTGTGAGGTTGGACTAGATTTTTACGAGCGAGCGGAGCGAGCGAGCAACGGTCACAATTTCCAAGCTATACATGTACCTTATATTGCCTTGCATATATTTCGTGTTATTACCTAATTTTGTCAGCCATTTCTGACATCATATTGCACTTTACTATGTGCAAATAGTACTACTTATGTGAATCTATTGGTAAACTGTAAACATTTGTCAGTAAGCAATTCGATAAAGACTTCTGGCTCATCGGGCTGGTGCGAATATTTCAATGTCCGTATGTGCCAAGCCGTTGGTTTGTGATACACCTTTACGCGTCCCTCGCTCGCTGCGCTCGCTCGAAAACTATAGCCTAACCTAAAACAAATCCATCTTGCGTTCATTATTCGATATGGTGGCGACTTATTTCAAATTTGCGAACGTGTCTGATCGGATGTGAGGTTGGACTAAATTTTTACGAGCGAGCGGAGCGAGCGAGCAACGATCACAATTTCCAAGCTATACATATACCTTATATTGCCTTGCATATATTTCGTGTTATTACCTAATTTTGTCAGCCATTTCTGACATCATATTGCACTTTACTATGTGCAAATAGTACTACTTATATGAAACTATTGGTAAACTGTAAACATTTGTCAGTAAGCAATTCGATAAAGACTTCTGGCTCATCGTCTGGTGCGAATATTTCAATATCCGTATGTGCCAAACCGTTGGTTTGTGATACACCTTTACGCGTCCATCGCTCGCTGCGCTCGCTCGAAAACTATAGCCTAAACTAAATCCAATCCCTGTTGCGTTTGTCATTCGACATTGAGGCGACTTATTTCAAATTTGGGAACGTGTCGTTTCGGTTGTGAGGTTGGACTAGATTTTTACGAGCGAGCGGATCGAGCAGCAACGGTCACAATTTCCAAGCTATACATATACCTTATATTGCCTTGCACATATTTCGTGTTAGTACCTAATTTTGTCAGCCATTTCGGACATCACATTGACTGTAGTATGCGGAAATAGTACTATTTATGTGAAACTATTCATAAACTGTAAACATTTGTCAGTAGGCAATAGGATAAAGACTTCCGGCACCTCGGGCTGGCGCGAATATTTCAATGTCCGTATGTGCCAAACCGTTGGTTTGTGACACACCTTTACGCGTCACTCGCTCGCTGCGGTCGCTCGAAAACTATAGCCTAACCTAATACGAATCCATCTTGCGTTCATTATTCGATATGGTGGCGACATATTTCGAATTTGCGAACGTGTCGGATCGGTTGTGAGGTTGGACTATATTTTTACGAGCGAGAGGAGCGAGCGAGCAACGGTCACAATTTCCAAGCTATACATATACCTTATATTGCCTTGCACATATTTCGTGTTAATACCTAATTTTGTCTGCCATTTCGGACTTCACATTGCACTGTACTATGAGGAAATATTACTATTTATGTGAATCTATAGGTAAACTGTAAACATTTGTCAGTAGGCAATAGGATAAATACTTCCGCCTCCTCGGGCTGGTGCGAATGTTTCAATGTCCGTATGTGCCCAACCGTTGGTTTCTGACACACCTTTACGCGTCACTCGCTCGCTGCGCTCGCTCGAAAACTATAGTCTAACCTAAAACCAATCCATCTGGCGATCATTATTCGATATGGTGTCGACATATTTTAAATATTGCGAACGTGTCGGATCGGTTGTGAGGTTCGACTAGATTTTTACGTGCGAGCGGATCGAGCCAGCAACGGTCACAATTTCCAAGCTATATATATACCGTATATTGCCTTGCACATATTTCGTGTTATTACCTAATTTTGTCAGCCATTTCTGACGTCACATTGCACTGTAGTATGTGGAAATAGTACTATTTATGTGAAAGTATTCATGAACTGTAAACATTTGTCAATAGGCAATAGGATAAAGACTTCCGGCTCCTCGGGCTGGTGCGAATATTTCAATGTCCCCATCTGCCAAACCGTTGGATTGTGACATAACTTACCCCGTCCCTCGCTCGCAGTGCTCGCTCGAAAACCATGGCCTAAACTAAAACCAATCCCTGTTGCGTTAGTCATTCGACATTGAGGCGACTTATTTCAAATTTGGGAACGTGTCGGATCGGTTGCGAGGTTGGACTAGATTTTTACGAGCGAGCGGATCGAGCCAGCAACGGTCACAATTTCCAAGCTATATATATACCGTATATTGCCTTGCACGTACTTCGTGTTAGTACCTAATTTTGTCAGCCATTTCGGACATCACATTGACTGTAGTATGTGGGAATAGTACTATTTATGTGAAACTATTGGTAAACTGTAAACATTTGTCAGTAGGCAATAGGATAAAGACTTCCGGCTCCTCGGGCTGGTGCGAATATTTTAATGTCCTTATGTGCCAAACCGTTGGATTGTGACACAACTTTCCGCGTCCCACGCCCGCAGTGCTCGCTCGAAAACCATAGCCTAAACTATAACCAATCCCTGTTGCGTTAGTCATTCGACATTGAGGCGACTTATTTCAAATTTGGGAACGTGTCGGATCGGTTGTGAGGTTCGACTAGATTTTTACGAGCGAGCGGAGCGAGCCAGCAACGGTCACAATTACCAAGCTATATATATACCTTATATTGCCTTGCACATATTTCGTGTTATTACCTAATTTTGTCAGCCATTTCTGACGTCACATTGACTGTAGTATGTGGAAATAGTACTATTTATGTGAAACTACTGGTAATCTGTATACATTTGTCAATAGGCAATAGGATAAAGACTTCCGGCTCCTTGGGCTGGTGCGAATATTTTAATGTCCTTATGTGCCAAACCGTTGGATTGTGACACAACTTTCCGCGTCCCACGCTCGCAGTGCTCGCTCGAAAACTATAGCCTAAACTAAAACCAATCCCTGTTGCGTTAGTTATTCGACTTTGAGGCGACTTATTTCAAATTTGGGAACGTGTCGGATCGGTTGTGAGGTTGGACTAGATTTTTACGAGCGAGCGGATCGAGCCAGCAACGGTCACAATTTCCAAGCTATACATATACCTTATATTGCCTTGCACATATTTCGTGTTAGTACCTAAATTTGTCAGCCATTTCGGACATCACATTGACTATAGTATGCGGAAATAGTACTATTTATGTGAAACTATTCATAAACTGTATACATTTGTCAGTGGGCAATAGGATAGAGACTTCCGGCTCCTCGGGCTGGTGCGAATGTTTCAATGTCCGTATGTGCCAAACCGTTGGATTGTGACACAACTTTCCGCGTCCCACGCTCGCAGTGCTCGCTCGAAAACTATAGCCTAAACTAAAACCAATCCCTGTTGCGTTTGTCATTCGACATTGAGGCGACTTATTTCAAATTTGGGAACGTGTCGTTTCGGTTGTGAGGTTGGACTAGATTTTTACGAGCGAGCGGATCGAGCCAGCAACAGTCACAATTTCCAAGCTATACATATACCTTATATTGCCTTGCACATATTTCGTGTTAGTACCTAATTTTGTCAGCCATTTCGGACATCACATTGACTGTAGTATGCGGAAATAGTACTATTTGTGTGAAACTATTCATAAACTGTATACATTTGTCAGTAGGCAATTCGATAAAGACTTCCGGCTCCTCGGGCTGGTGCGAATCTTTCAATGTTCGTATGTGCCAAACCGTTGCTTTGTGGCACACATTTACGCGTCTCTCGCTCGCTGCGCTCGCTCGAAAACTATAGCCTAACCTAAAACCAATCCATCTTGAGTTCATTATTCGATATGGTGGCGACTCATTTCAAATTTGGGAACGTGTCGGATCGGATGTGAGGTTGGACTAAATTTTTACGAGCTAGCGAAGCGAGCGAGCAACGATCACAATTTCCAAGTGATACATATACCTTATATTGCCTTGCATATATTTCGTGTTATTACCTAATTTTGTCAGCCATTTCTGACATCACATTGCACGGTAGTATGCGGAAATAGTACTATTTATGTGAAACTATTCATAAACTGTAAACATTTGTCAATAGGCAATAGGATAAAGACTTCCGGCTCCTTCGGCGGGTGCGAATATTTTAATGTCCTTATGTGCCAAACTGTTGGATTGTGACTTAACTTTCCGCGTCACTCGCTCGCAGTGCTCGCTCGAAAACTATAGCCTAACCTAAAACGAATCCATCTTGCGTTCACTATTCGATATGGTGGCGACATATTTCGAATTTGCGAACGTGTCGGATCGGTTGTGAGGTTGGACAAGATTTTTACGAGCGAGCGCAGCGTGCGAGCAACGGTCACAATTTCCAAGCTATACATATACCTTATATTGCCTTGCACATATTTCGTGTTAGTACCTAATTTTGTCAGCCATTTCGCACATCACATTGACTGTAGTATGCGGAAATAGTACTATTTATGTGAAACTATGCATAAACTGTAAACATTTGTCAGTAGGCAATAGCATAAAGACTTCCGGCTCTTCGGGCTGGTGCGAATGTTTCAATGTCCTTATGTGCCAAACCGTTGGTTTGTGCCACACCATTACGCGTCTCTCGATCGCCGTGCTCGCTCGAAAACTACTGCCTAAACTAAAACCAATCCCTGTTGCGTTTGTCATTCGACATTGAGGCGACTTATTTCAAATTTGGGAACGTGTCGTTTCGGTTGTGAGGTTGGACTAGATTTTTACGAGCGAGCGGATCGAGCCAGCAACGGTCACAATTTCCAAGCTATACATATACCATATATTGCCTTGCACATATTTCGTGTTAGTACCTAATTTTGTCAGCCATTTCGGACATCACATTGACTGTAGTATGTGGAAATAGTACTATTTATGTGAAACTACTGGTAAACTGTATACATTTGTCAGTGGGCAATAGGATAGAGACTTCCGGCTCCTCGGGCTGGTGCGAATATTTCAATGTCCACATGCGCCATACCGCTGGATTGTGACACAACAATCCGCGACCCTCGCTCGCCGTGCTCGCTCGAAAACTACAGCCTAACCTAAAACCAATCCATCTTGCGTTAGTCATTCGACATTGAGGCGACTTATTTCAAATTTGGGAACGTGTCGGATCGGTTGTGAGTTTGGACTAGATTTTTAGGAGCGAGCGGATCGAGCCAGCAGCGGTCACAATTTCCAAGCTATACATATACCATATATTGCCTTGCACATATTTCGTGTTAGTACCTGAATTTGTCAGCCATTTCGGACATCACATTGACTGTAGTATGCGGAAATAGTACTATTTATGTGAAACAATTCATAAACTGTATACATTTGTCAGTAGGCAATAGGATAAAGACTTCCGGCTCCTCGGGCTGGTGCGAATATTTTAATGTCCTTATGTGCCAAACCGTTGGTTTCTGACACAACTTTACGCGTCTCACGCTCGCTGCGGTCGCTCGAAAACTATAGCCTAACCTAAAACGAATCCATCTTGCGTTCATTATTCGATATGGTGGCGACATATTTCGAATTTGCGAACGTGTCGGATCGGTTGTGCGGTTGGACTAGATTTTTACGAGCGCGCGGATCGAGCCAGCAACGGTCACAATTTCCAAGCTATATATATACCGTATATTGCCTTGCACATATTTCGTGTTAGTACCTAATTTTGTCAGCCATTTCGGACATCACATTGACTTTAGTATGTGGAAATAGTACTATATATGTGAAACTACTGGTAATCTGTATACATTTGTCAGTGGGCAATAGGATAGAGACTTCCGGCTCCTCGTGCTGGTGCGAATATTTCAATATCCGTATGTGCCAAACCGTTGGTTTGTGACACACCTTTACGCGTCTCACGCTCGCTGCGGTCGCTCGAAAACTATAGCCTAACCTAAAACGAATCCATCTTGCGTTCATTATTCGATATGGCGGCGACATATTTCGAATTTGCGAACGTGTCGGATCGGTTGTGAGGTTGCACTAGATTTTTACGAGCGAGCGGAGCGAGCGAGCAACGGTCACAATTTCCAAGCTGTACATATACCTTATATTGCCTTGCATGTATTTCGTGTTAGTACCTAATTTTGTCAGCCATTTCGGACATCACATTGCACTGTACTATGAGGAAATAGTACTATTTATGTGAAACTATTGGTAAACTGTAAACATTTGTCAGTAGGCAACAGGATAAAGACTTCCGGCTCCTCGGGCTGGTGCGAATATTTCAATGTCCGTATGTGCCAAACCGTTGGTTTCTGACACAACTTTACGCGTCTCACGCTCGCTGCGGTCGCTCGAAAACTATAGCCTAACCTAAAACGAATCCATCTTGCGTTCATTATTCGATATGGTGGCGACATATTTCGAATTTGCGAACCTGTCGGATCGGTTGTGAGGTTGGACTAGATTTTTACGAGCGAGCGGAGCGAGCGAGCAACGGTCACAATTTCCAAGCTATACATGTACCTTATATTGCCTTGCATATATTTCGTGTTATTACCTAATTTTGTCAGCCATTTCTGACATCATATTGCACTTTACTATGTGCAAATAGTACTACTTATGTGAATCTATTGGTAAACTGTAAACATTTGTCAGTAAGCAATTCGATAAAGACTTCTGGCTCATCGGGCTGGTGCGAATATTTCAATGTCCGTATGTGCCAAGCCGTTGGTTTGTGATACACCTTTACGCGTCCCTCGCTCGCTGCGCTCGCTCGAAAACTATAGCCTAACCTAAAACAAATCCATCTTGCGTTCATTATTCGATATGGTGGCGACTTATTTCAAATTTGCGAACGTGTCTGATCGGATGTGAGGTTGGACTAAATTTTTACGAGCGAGCGGAGCGAGCGAGCAACGACCACAATTTCCAAGCTATACATATACCTTATATTGCCTTGCATATATTTCGTGTTATTACCTAATTTTGTCAGCCATTTCTGACATCATATTGCACTTTACTATGTGCAAATAGTACTACTTATATGAAACTATTGGTAAACTGTAAACATTTGTCAGTAAGCAATTCGATAAAGACTTCTGGCTCATCGTCTGGTGCGAATATTTCAATGTCCGTATGTGCCAAACCGTTGGTTTGTGATACACCTTTACGCGTCCATCGCTCGCTGCGCTCGCTCGAAAACTATAGCCTAAACTAAATCCAATCCCTGTTGCGTTTGTCATTCGACATTGAGGCGACTTATTTCAAATTTGGGAACGTGTCGTTTCGGTTGTGAGGTTGGACTAGATTTTTACGAGCGAGCGGATCGAGCAGCAACGGTCACAATTTCCAAGCTATACATATACCTTATATTGCCTTGCACATATTTCGTGTTAGTACCTAATTTTGTCAGCCATTTCGGACATCACATTGACTGTAGTATGCGGAAATAGTACTATTTATGTGAAACTATTCATAAACTGTAAACATTTGTCAGTAGGCAATAGGATAAAGACTTCCGGCACCTCGGGCTGGCGCGAATATTTCAATGTCCGTATGTGCCAAACCGTTGGTATGTGACACACCTTTACGCGTCACTCGCTCGCTGCGGTCGCTCGAAAACTATAGCCTAACCTAATACGAATCCATCTTGCGTTCATTATTCGATATGGTGGCGACATATTTCGAATTTGCGAACGTGTCGGATCGGTTGTGAGGTTGGACTATATTTTTACGAGCGAGAGGAGCGAGCGAGCAACGGTCACAATTTCCAAGCTATACATATACCTTATATTGCCTTGCACATATTTCGTGTTAATACCTAATTTTGTCTGCCATTTCGGACATCACATTACACTGTACTATGAGGAAATATTACTATTTATGTGAATCTATAGGTAAACTGTAAACATTTGTCAGTAGGCAATAGGATAAATACTTCCGCCTCCTCGGGCTGGTGCGAATGTTTCAATGTCCGTATGTGCCCAACCGTTGGTTTCTGACACACCTTTACGCGTCACTCGCTCGCTGCGCTCGCTCGAAAACTATAGTCTAACCTAAAACCAATCCATCTGGCGATCATTATTCGATATGGTGTCGACATATTTTAAATATTGCGAACGTGTCGGATCGGTTGTGAGGTTCGACTAGATTTTTACGTGCGAGCGGATCGAGCCAGCAACGGTCACAATTTCCAAGCTATATATATACCGTATATTGCCTTGCACATATTTCGTGTTATTACCTAATTTTGTCAGCCATTTCTGACGTCACATTGCACTGTAGTATGTGGAAATAGTACTATTTATGTGAAAGTATTCATGAACTGTAAACATTTGTCAATAGGCAATAGGATAAAGACTTCCGGCTCCTCGGGCTGGTGCGAATATTTCAATGTCCCCATCTGCCAAACCGTTGGATTGTGACATAACTTACCCCGTCCCTCGCTCGCAGTGCTCGCTCGAAAACCATGGCCTAAACTAAAACCAATCCCTGTTGCGTTAGTCATTCGACATTCAGGCGACTTATTTCAAATTTGGGAACGTGTCGGATCGGTTGCGAGGTTGGACTAGATTTTTACGAGCGAGCGGATAGAGCCAGCAACGGTCACAATTTCCAAGCTATATATATACCGTATATTGCCTTGCACGTACTTCGTGTTAGTACCTAATTTTGTCAGCCATTTCGGACATCACATTGACTGTAGTATGTGGGAATAGTACTATTTATGTGAAACTATTGGTAAACTGTAAACATTTGTCAGTAGGCAATAGGATAAAGACTTCCGGCTCCTCGGGCTGGTGCGAATATTTTAATGTCCTTATGTGCCAAACCGTTGGATTGTGACACAACTTTCCGCGTCCCACGCCCGCAGTGCTCGCTCGAAAACCATAGCCTAAACTATAACCAATCCCTGTTGCGTTAGTCATTCGACATTGAGGCGACTTATTTCAAATTTGGGAACGTATCGGATCGGTTGTGAGGTTCGACTAGATTTTTACGAGCGAGCGGAGCGAGCCAGCAACGGTCACAATTACCAAGCTATATATATACCTTATATTGCCTTGCACATATTTCGTGTTATTACCTAATTTTGTCAGCCATTTCTGACGTCACATTGACTGTAGTATGTGGAAATAGTACTATTTATGTGAAACTACTGGTAATCTGTATACATTTGTCAATAGGCAATATGATAAATACTTCCGCCTCCTCGGGCTGGTGCGAATGTTTCAATGTCCGTATGTGCCAAACCGTTGGATTGTGACACAACTTTCCGCGTCCCACGCTCGCAGTGCTCGCTCGAAAACTATAGCCTAAACTAAAACCAATCCCTGTTGCGTTAGTTATTCGACTTTGAGGCGACTTATTTCAAATTTGGGAACGTGTCGGATCGGTTGTGAGGTTGGACTAGATTTTTACGAGCGAGCGGATCGAGCCAGCAACGGTCACAATTTCCAAGCTATACATATACCTTATATTGCCTTGCACATATTTCGTGTTAGTACCTAAATTTGTCAGCCATTTCGGACATCACATTGACTATAGTATGCGGAAATAGTACTATTTATGTGAAACTATTCATAAACTGTATACATTTGTCAGTGGGCAATAGGATAGAGACTTCCGGCTCCTCGGGCTGGTGCGAATGTTTCAATGTCCGTATGTGCCAAACCGTTGGATTGTGACACAACTTTCCGCGTCCCACGCTCGCAGTGCTCGCTCGAAAACTATAGCCTAAACTAAAACCAATCCCTGTTGCGTTAGTTGTTCGACTTTGAGGCGACTTATTTCAAATTTGGGAACGTGTCAGATCGGTTGTGAGGTTGGACTAGATTTGTACGAGCGAGCGGATCGAGCCAGCAACGGTCACAATTTCCAAGCTATACATATACCTTATATTGCCTTGCACATATTTCGTGTTAGTACCTAATTTTGTCTGCAATTTCGGACATCACATTGCACTGTACTATGAGGAAATAGTACTATTTATGTGAAACTATAGGTAAACTGTAAACATTTGTCAGTAGGCAATAGGATAAATACTTCCGGCTCCTCGGGCTGGTGCGAATATTTCAATGTCCCCATGTGCCATACCGTTGGATTGTGACACAACTTTCCGCGACCCTCGCTCACCGTGCTCGCTCGAAAACTATAGCCTAACCTAAAACCAATCCATCTGGCGTTACTCATTCGACATTGAGGCGACTTATTTCAAATTTGGGAACGTGTCGGATGGGTTATGAGTTTGGACTAGATTTTTACGAGCGAGCGGATCGAGCCAGCAACGGTCACAATTTCCAAGCTATACATATACCTTATATTGCCTTGCACATATTTCGTGTTAGTACCTAATTTTGTCAGCCATTTCGGACATCACATTGCACTGTACTATGAGGAAATAGTACTATTTATGTGAAACTATGGGTAAACTGTAAACATTTCTCAGTAGGCAATAGGATAAATACTTCTGGCTCCTCGGGCTGGTGCAAATATTTTAATGTCCTTATGTGCCAAACCGTTGGATTGTGACACAACTTTCCGCGTCCCTCGCTCGCAGTGCTCGCTCGAAAGCTATAGCCTAAACTAAAACCAATCCCTGTTGCGTTAGTCATTCGACATTGAGGCGACATATTTTAAATTTGCGAACGTTTCGGATCGGTTGTGAGGTTCGACTAGATTTTTACGAGCGAGCGGAGCGAGCGAGCAATGGTCACAATTTCCAAGCTATACATATACCTTATATTGCCCTTCATATATTTCGTGTTATTACCTAATTTTGTCAGCCATTTCGGACATCACAGTGCACTGTAGTATGTGGAAATAGTACTATTTATGTGAAAGTATTCATAAACTGTAAACATTTGTCAATAGGCAATAGGATAAAGACTTTCGGCTCCTCGGGCTGGTGCGAATATTTTAATGTCCTTATGTGCCAAACCGTTGGATTGTGACACAACTTTCCGCGTCCCTCGCTCGCAGTGCTCGCTCGAAAACTATAGCCTAAATTAAAACCAATCCGTGTTGCGCTAGTCATTCGACATTGAGGCGACTTATTTCAAATTTGGGAACGTGTCGGATCGGTTGTCATGTTGGACTAGATTTTCACGAGCGAGCGGATCGAGCCAGCAACGGTCACAATTTCCAAGCTATACATATACCGTATATTGTCTTGCACATATTTGGTGTTAGTACCTAATTTTGTCAGCCATTTCGGACATCACATTGACTGTAGTACGTGGAAATAGTACTATTTATGTGAAACTACTGGTAAACTGTATACATTTGTCAGTGGGCAATAGGATAGAGACTTCCGGCTCCTCGGGCTGGTGCGAATATTTCAATGTCCCCATGTGCCATACCGTTGGATTGTGACACAACTTTCTGCGTCCCTCGCTCGCCGTGCTCGCTCGAAAACTACAGCCTAACCTAAAACCAATCCATCTTGCGTTCATTATTCGATATAGCGGCGACATATTTCGAATTTGCGAACGTGTCGGATCGGTTGTGAGGTTGCACTAGATTTTTTCAAGCGAGCGGAGCGAGCGAGCAGCGGTCACAATTTCCAAGCTGTACATATACCGTATATTGCCTTGCACATATTTCGTGTTAGTACCTAATTTTGTCAGCCATTTCGGACATCACATTGACTGTAGTATGCGGAAATAGAACTATTTATGTGAAACTATTCATAAACTGTATACATTTGTCAGTAGGCAATTCGATAAAGACTTCCGGCTCCTCGGGCTGGTGCGAATATTTCAATGTTCGTATGTGCCAAACCGTTGGTTTGTGGCACACATTTACGCGTATCTCGCTCGCTGCGCTCGCTCGAAAACTATAGCCTAACCTAAAACCAATCCATCTTGAGTTCATTATTCGATATGGTGGCGACTTATTTCAAATTTGAGAACGTGTCGGATCGGATGTGAGGTTGGACTAAATTTTTACGAGCGAGCGGAGCGAGCGAGCAACGATCACAATTTCCAAGTTATAGATATACCTTATATTGCCTTGCATTTATTTCGTGTTATTACCAAATTTTGTCAGCCATTTCTGACATCACATTGCACTGTAGTATGCGGAAATAGTACTATTTATGTGAAACTATTCATACACTGTATACATTTGTCAGTAGGCAATTCGATAAAGACTTCCGGCTCCTCGGGCTGGTGCGAATATTTCAATGTTCGTATGTGCCAAACCGTTGGTTTGTGGCACACATTTACGCGTCTCTCGCTCGCTGCGCTAGCTCGAAAAATATAGCCTAACCTAAAACCAATCCATCTTGAGTTCATTATTCGATATGGCGGCGACATATTTCGAATTTCGGAACGTGTCGGATCTGTTGTGAGGTTGTACTAGATTTTTACGAGCGAGCGGAGCGAGCGAGCAACGGTCACAATTTCCAAGCTGTACATATACCTTATATTGACTTGCATGTATTTCGTGTTAGTGACTAATTTTGTCAGCCATTTCGGACATCACATTGCACTGTACTATGAGGAAATAGTACTATTTATGTGAAACGATTGGTAAACTGTAAACATTTGTCAGTAGGCAATAGGATAAAGACTTCCGGCTCCTCGGGCTGGTGCGAATATTTCAATGTCCGTATGTGCCGAACCGTTGGATTGTGACACACCATTACGCGTCTCACGCTCGCTGCGGTCGCTCGAAAGCTATAGCCGAACCTATAACCAATCCATCTTGCGTTCATTATTCGATATGGTGGCGACATATTTCGAATTTGCGAACGTGTCGGATCGGTTGTGAGGTTGGACTAGATTTTTACGAGCGAGCAGCGATCACAATTTCCAAGCTATACATATACCTTATATTGCCTTGCACATATTTCGTGTTAGTACCCAATTTTGTCAGCCATTTCGGACATCACATTGCACTGTACTATGTGGAAATAGTACTATTTATGTGAAACTACTGGTAAACTGTATACATTTGTCAGTGGGCAATAGGATAGAGACGTCCGGCTCCTCGGGCTGGTGCGAATATTTGAATGTCCCCATGTGCCATACCGTTGGATTGTGACACAACATTCCGCGTCCCTCGCTCGCCATGCTCGCTCGAACACTACAGCCTAACCTAGAACGAATCCCTCTTGCGTTAGTCATTCGATATGGAGGAAACTTACTTCATATTTGGGAACGTGTCGGATCGGTTGTGAGGTTGGACTAGATTATTACGAGCGAGCGGAGCGAGCGAGCAGCGATCACAATTTCCAAGCTATACATATACCTTATATTGCCTTGCACAAATTTCGTGTTAGTACCTATTTTTGTCAGGCATTTCGGACATCACATTTCACTGTACTATGAGGAAATAGTACTATTTATGTGAAAGTATTCATAAACTGTAAACATTTGTCAGTAGGCAATAGGATAAATACTTCCGCCTCCTCGGGCTGGTGCGAATGTTTCAATGTCCGTATGTGCCAAACCGTTGGTTAGTGACACACCTTTAGGCGTCTCTCGCTCGCTGCGCTCGCTCGAAAACTATAGCCTAACCTAAAACCAATCCATCTTGCGATCATTATTCGATATGGTGGCGACATATTTTAAATTTGCGAACGTGTCGGATCGGTTGTGAGGTTCGACTAGATTTTTACGAGCGAGCGGAGCGAGCGAGCAACGGTCACAATTTCCATGCTATACATATACCTTATATTGGCTTGCATATATTTCGTGTTATTACCTAATTTTGTCAGCCATTTTGGACATCACATTGCACTGTAGGATGTGGAAATAGTACTATTTATGTGAAAGTATTCATAAACTGTAAACATTTGTCAATAGGCAATAGGATAAAGGCTTCCGGCTCCTCGGGCTGGTGCGAATATTTTAATGTCCTTATGTGCCAAACCGTTGGATTGTGACACAACTTTCCGCGTCCCTCGCTCGCAATGCCCGCTCGAAAACTATAGCCTAAACTAAAACCAATCCCTGTTGCGTCAGTCATTCGACATTGAGGCGACTTATTTCAAATTTGGTAACGTGTCGGATCGGTTGTGAGGTTGGACTAGATTTTTACGAGCGAGCGGATCGAGCCAGCAACGGTCACAATTTCTAAGCTATACATATACCGTATATTGCCTTGCACATATTTCGTGTTAGTACCTAATTTTGTCAGCCATTTCGGACATCACATTGACTGTAGTATGCGGAAAAAGTACTATTTATGTGAAACTATTCATAAACTGTATACATTTGTCAGTAGGCAATTCGATAAAGACTTCCGGCTCCTCCGGCTGGTGCGAATATTTCAATGCTCGTATGTGCCAAACCGTTGGTTTGTGGCACACATTTACACGTCTCTCGATCGCAGCGCTCGCTCGAAAGCTATAGCCTAACCTAAAACGAATCCATCTTGCGTTCATTATTCGATATGGTGGCGACATATTTCAAATTTGCGAACGTGTCGGATCGGTTGTGAGGTTGGACTAGATTTTTACGAGCGAGCAGCGATCACAATTTCCAAGCTATACATATACCTTATATTGCCTTGCACATATTTCGTGTTAGTACCTAATTTTGTCAGCCATTTCGGACATCACATTGCACTGTACTATGTGGAAATAGTACTATTTATGTGAAACTACTGGTAAACTGTATACATTTGTCAGTAGGCAATAGGATAAATACTTCCGCCTCCACGGGCTGGTGCGAATGTTTCAATGTCCGTATGTGCCAAACCGTTGGTTTGTGGCACACATTTACGCGTCTCTCGATCGCTGCGCTCGCTCGAAAGCTATAGCCTAACCTAAAACGAATCTATCTTGCGTTAGTCATTCGACATTGAGGCGACTTATTTCAAATTTGGGAACGTGTCGGATCGGTTGTGAGGTTGGACTAGATTTTTACGAGCGAGCGGAGCGAGCGAGCAACGGTCACAATTTCCAAGCTGTACATATACCTTATATTGCCTTGCACATATTTCGTGTTAGTACCTAATTTTGTCAGCCATTTCGGACATCACATTGACTGTAGTATGCGGAAAAAGTACTATTTATGTGAAACTATTCATAAACTGTATACATTTGTCAGTAAGCAATTCGATAAAGACTTGCGGCTCCTCCGGCTGGTGCGAATATTTCAATGCTCGTATGTGCCAAACCGTTGGTTTGTGGCACACATTTACACGTCTCTCGATCGCTGCGCTCGCTCGAAAGCTATAGCCTAACCTAAAACGAAGCTATCTTGCGTTCATTATTCGGTATGGTGGCGACATATTTCAAATTTGCGAACGTGTCGGATCGGTTGTGAGGTTGGACTAGATTTTTACGAGCGAGCAGCGATCACAATTTCCAAGCTATACATATACCTTATATTGCCTTGCACATATTTCGTGTTAGTACCCAATTTTGTCAGCCATTTCGGACACCACATTGCACTGTACTATGTGGAAATAGTACTATTTATGTGAAACTACTGGTAAACTGTATACATTTGTCAGTGGGCAATAGGATAGAGACGTCCGGCTCCTCGGGCTGGTGCGAATATTTGAATGTCCCCATGTGCCATACCGTTGGATTGTGACACAACATTCCGCGTCCCTCGCTCGCCATGCTCGCTCGAACACTACAGCCTAACCTAGAACGAATCCCTCTTGCGTTAGTCATTCGATATGGAGGAAACTTACTTCATATTTGGGAACGTGTCGGATCGGTTGTGAGGTTGGACTAGATTATTACGAGCGAGCGGAGCGAGCGAGCAGCGATCACAATTTCCAAGCTATACATATACCTTATATTGCCTTGCACATATTTCGTGTTAGTACCTAATTTTGTCAGGCATTTCGGACATCACAGTGCACTGTACTATGAGGAAATAGTACTATTTATCTGAAACTATAGGTAAACTGTAAACATTTGTCAGTAGGCAATAGGATATATACTTCCGCCTCCTCGGGCTGGTGCCAATGTTTCAATGTCCGTATGTGCCAAACCGTTGGTTAGTGACACACCTTTAGGCGTCTCTCGCTCGCTGCGCTCGCTCGAAAACTGTAGCCTAACCTAAAACCAATCCATTTTGCGATCATTATTCGATATGGTGGCGACATATTTTAAATTTGCGAACGTGTCGGATCGGTTGTGAGGTTCGACTAGATTTTTACGAGCGAGCGGAGCGAGCGAGCAACGGTGACAATTTCCAAGCTATACATATACCTTATATTGGCTTGCATATATTTCGTGTTATTACCTAATTTTGTCAGCCATTTTGGACATCACATTGCACTGTAGGATGTGGAAATAGTACTATTTATGTGAAAGTATTCATAAACTGTAAACATTTGTCAATAGGCAATAGGATAAAGACATCCGGCTCCTCGGGCTGGTGCGAATATTTTAATGTCCTTATGTGCCAAACCGTTGGATTGTGACACAACTTTCCGCGTCCCTCGCTCGCAGTGCTCGCTCAAAAACTATAGCCTAAACTAAAACCAATCCCTGTTGCGTTAGTCATTCGACATTCAGGCGACTTATTTCAAATTTGGGAACGTGTCTGATCGGTTGTGAGGTTGGACTAGATTTTTACGAGCGAGCGGATCGAGCCAGCAACGGTCACAATTTCCAAGCTATACATATACCGTATATTGCCTTGCACATATTTCGTGTTAGTACCTAATTTTGTCAGCCATTTCGGACATCACATTGGCAGTAGTATTGCGGAAATAGTACTATTTATGTGAAACTATTCATAAACTGTATACATTTGTCAGTAGGCAATTCGATAAAGACTTCCGGCTCATCGGGCTGGTGCGAATATTTCAATGTTCGTATGTGCCAATCCGTTGGTTTGTGGCACACATTTACACGTCTCTCGCTCGCTGCGCTCGCTCGAAAACTATAGCCTAACCTAAAACGAATCCGTCTTGCGTTCATTATTCGGTATGGTGGCGACATATTTCAAATTTGCGAACGTGTCGGATCGGTTGTGAGGTTGGACTAGATTTTTACGAGCGAGCAGCGATCACAATTTCCAAGCTATACATATACCTTATATTGCCTTGCACATATTTCGTGTTAGTACCTAATTTTGTCAGGCATTTCGGACATCACATTGCACTGTACTATGAGGGAATAGTACTATTTATCTGAAACTATAGGTAATCTGTAAACATTTGTCAGTAGGCAATAGGATAAATACTTCCGCCTCCTCGGGCTGGTGCGAATGTTTCAACGTCCGTATGTGCCAAACCGTTGGTTAGTGACACACCTTTAGGCGTCTCTCTCTCGCTGCGCTCGCTCGAAAACTATAGCCTAACCTAAAACCAATCCATCTTGCGATCATTATTCGATATGGTGGCGACATATTGTAAATTTGCGAACGTGTCGGATCGGTTGTGAGGTTGGACTAGATTTTTACGAGCGGGAGGAGCGAGCGAGCAACGATCACAATTTCCAAGCTATACATATACCTTATATTGCCTTGCACATATTTCCTGTTAGTACCTAATTTTGTCAGCCATTTCGGACATCACATTGCACTGTAGTATGAGGAAATAGTACTATTTATGTGAAACTATTGGTAAACTGTAAACATTTGTCAGTAGGCAATAGGATAATGACGTCCGGCTCCTCTGGCTGGTGCGAATTGTTGAGGTTATTCAGTATATAAAGAGAGAAAAACGCGTGGATAAAGTGTAAGATACAAAATATATATTTGACTTAATAATGAATTACAGGAATACAATTTGAGCTGGTCCAGATCCGCACGCTAGCAGTGTTACTTTATGACTGAAAACCCCGAAGCCAACGTCGCCTGTCTACAGTTTATGGTCTGCCTCCCTGCTATTCTTTTGTCTATGTGCTGTCGATGGCTTCAGCGCTTGAGAAAGCTAAAAAGACCAGATGTGGAGTTTTCCTTGAAGTGGTGACCACTTCAACACCCTCCCTAAAACTCTACATCCCAACAAACAATTATATCTGTATATTTTCTAACTCTCGTCGTAAATATCTGAACCTTGATTTTGTCAATATCTTCACAAATACATTTGCCAGCTGCCTTTCTCTTTTCCATTCAAATTAATTTATTACTAAAAAAAAACTACGAGAAGACTAAACAGATCATGTAGAGTTTTTTTTTTTTTTTTTTTTTTTATATATTAGAAGTGATAGTCACTTCGACACCCTCCCTAAAAACTCTACATCTCTATAAGCAATTAACTCTTAACATCCTTTTTATTTTTCAAACCTAGCTTTTGTCTTAAATATTCAAATCTTGGTTTTGGCAACGCCTTTGTACATATATCTGCCAGTTGCTCTTCGCTTGTTACATATGTTACATCAATTTCGCCTCTATTGTATAAATCTCGCAAAAAGTGGTATCTTACATCAATATGCTTACTTCTTTGATGGAATTCAGGATTCTTAATTAATTTTACGGCACTAGTATTATCTACACATAGCGTATACTTAAATATCTCTATTTTGCATTCGAGAAATATTTTCTTTAGCCACATAATTTCTTTCTTTTCGGATCTCATCGCTTCGTTAAAATCCACTGGTAATTTTTCCGCTACGTACGTTACTGGGTTACCATAAAAATCGGTTCGCTTGATCTTATCTGTATCTCTCAATTGTCTCACATTCTCGCTAGTTATAAAAGGTTGTTTTTCAGTTTCACTCTCTGCACTTTCATGCGTACATACTCTATCGCTCTGTGCACGCACATCTTCGCGCTCGACAATTTTCGGTAAACTTAAATTAACGAATTTTTCAGTTTCTAATTCGGGCTTAAATATTACGTCACGGCTTAATATTACATTTCTTACGGTCGGCACGTACACTCGATACCCTCGTCCGTCATCTAGATAGCCTACCAAATATCCTTTGTTAGCCTTTCTGTCCAATTTCCTTCTCTTTTCCGCAGGTATGTGTGCAAAGCATTCAGTACCGAAAACTCTAAACTTTTCTACATCTGGCGATTTCCCGTACCACAGTTCATATGGTGTTTTCTTGTCTTGTCTTGTCGGCCCGGTCTTATTTATGACATGCACTGCGGTGTTCATGGCTTCGGCCCATAAAAACAGCGGTAGATTAGATTTCGAATATAACATCGACCTTCCTGCTTCTACTATTGTTCTATTTTCTCTTTCTGCGACGCCATTCTGTTCAGGAGTGTATGGGACGTTAATCGTATGCTTAATTCCCTGACTTCTTAAAAATTCTTTAACTTCTTTATTTTTGAATTCTTTCCCTCCATCGCTATGAATTTCTTTAATCTTATCATTGAATTGATTTTCGACTTCTGGGCAAAAAGTTTTTAACTTTTCGATTACTTCTGACTTATGTCGTAAGAAGTAAATCTTTGTAAATTTGGAAAAATCATCTTTAAACGCAAGAAAATACAATTTTTTGCCTAATGACTCGACTTCCATGGGTCCACATACATCCGTATAAATAATTTCGCGAGGTTTAGTCGCACGCTTGGTTTTCTGGTGAAAACTCGATCTATGGTGTTTCCCGTACGCGCAACCTTCACAGAAAAAGTTACTATCCTCTACAACTTTTATATTCGAATTCTTTAAAAATTCCTTAACGTGTCTGATGTTTTGATGACATAGCCGTTCGTGCCATAACTGCAGTGTGTCCGCGTTTGACTCCGCTCTATTGCTAAGATTACAAACTGACGGTATGATAACTCGCATGTCGACCTTATATAAATTTCCAATAACAGAACCCCTTGCTATTATTTTCTGATTTTGTAGAAACATGCAGTTTTTCCCTTCCCTTAGAATACAGAAATCTATACCTCTTCTTGCAACAGATCTAATGGAAAATAGATTTCTTTTCATACCTGGTACATACAAGACATCGTTCATTGTACATGCTACCCATTTGCCGTCCACAAAAGTCTCTACCTTGATTTTTCCTTTGCCGTACGCATCCATGAACGTACCATCGCCGATTTCTATCTTTACCGTGTTATCGAATTTTTCGAAGACGCTGTACCATTCTTGTCGTCCTGTCATGTGATTCGTAGCTCCTGAGTCGATTATCCAAGCATCATGGTTTGCCACTTGTATCGTTGAGGTGCTTCCTAATAGACCAATTCCGCTGTGATCTCGATTTTCATTTCTGGGTTCCTGGTTGTCTCTGCTGTTGTTTCCTTTCTTATTTTTGAAGCAATTTTTGCTGGTGTGGCCTTTCCTTTTGCATGTAAAGCATCTAAAGCAATCTTTCTTTAGATGGCCAACTTTTCCACAGTTGAAACAGCTTGGTCCTTGTTTCTCGTATTCACGTTTGCTTGACTGCTTCTGCTGTTCCCTTTTATAATTGTTACCTTTTGTTACCAGCGCCACCGATGTTTCCTGGTCGTCTTTCTTCCATCTGATTTCTTCCGCCATCAGCCTGGTACTAAGTCTGTCTAAGGTCTTCTTTTCTTCTTCCACCGAATCCCACGCACTGTGAAAATGGTCAAATTTGTTCGGTAACACCGATAAAATGCGTGTTATCAGCATTTTCTCGCCAATTTCACTCCCAAGAGTTTTCATCTTCGCCGCTATCAATTCCAACTTTGATAAGTTGTAAGATACATTTTCAGATTCTTCCCATTTAAAATTGAAGAACTGCTTCTGGACCATACTTAGATTCTCATCCGACTTCATGTCATATACTGTATTCAACTTTTTCCACATTTCATGTGCTGTTGTGCAACATAAAAGAAGATCCAACGGTTTCTTTCCTACTGAGGTCACAATTAATTTTCTCGCTAGCCGATCTGCCTTCAAAATTCTTTTACGGGCGATTTCTTTCTCCGCACTGTTACCTGGATGACACAGATTCCCTTCACACACGTTGATCAGGTCGTCATCTTCCTCCAAAAGTGTACGCATGACAAAACGCCACTGGAGCCAGTTTTCTTCGCCACGTAACATCTCGATCTTCGCACTTGCAGATTCCATTTTGGCACTATCACTTACTTTACTAAGCACAATACTTTGACAATTTATTCACTTCGCGTTGCTATCTTACACTTTACAGCCCTGGGCCCATAACCTGTTGAGGTTATTCAGTATATAAAGAGAGAAAAACGCGTGGATAAAGTGTAAGATACAAAATATATATTTGACTTAATAATGAAATACAGGAATACAATTTGAGCTGGTCCAGATCCGCACGCTAGCAGTGTTACTTTATGACTGAAAACCCCGAAGCCAACGTCGCCTGTCTACAGTTTATGGTCTGCCTCCCTGCTATTCTTTTGTCTATGTGCTGTCGATGGCTTCAGCGCTTGAGAAAGCTAAAAAGACCAGATGTGGAGTTTTCCTAGAAGTGGTGACCACTTCAACACGAATATTTCAATGTCCCCATGTGCCAAACCGTTGGATTGTGACACACCTCTCCGCGTCCCTCGTTCGCCATGCTCGCTCGAAAGCTATAACCTATCCTAAAACCAATCCCTGTTGCGTTAGTCATTCGACATAGAGGCGACTTATGTCATATTTGGGAACGTGTCGGATCGGATATGAGGATGGACTAAATATTTACGAGCGAGCGGAACGAGCGAGCAACGATCACAATTTCCAAGCTATACATATACCTTATATTGCCTTGCATATATTTCGTGTTATTACCTAATTTTGTCAGCCATTTCGGACATCGCATTGCACTGTAGTATGTGGAAATAGTACTACTTATGTGAAACTATTCATAAACTGTAAACATTTGTCAGTAGGCAATAGGATAAAGACTTCCCTCTCCTCGGGCTGGTGCGAATGTTTCAATGTCCGTATGTGCCAAACCGTTGGTTTGTGACACACCTTTACGCGTCTCACGCTCGCTGCGGTCGCTCGAAAACTATAGCCTAACCTAAAACCAATCCATCTTGCGTTCGTTATTGGATAATGAGGCGACTTATTTCAAATTTGCGAACGTGTCGGATCGGTTGTCAGGTTGGACATGATGTTTACGAGCGAGCGGAGCGTGCGAGCAACGACTACAATTTCCAAGCTATACATACACCATACATTGCCTGGCATATATTTCCTGTTATTACCGAATTCTGTCAGCGATTTCGGACCTCACGCATCACCGTGCTATGTGGAAATGATCCTATTTATGTAAAACTATTGATAATCTGTAAACTTTTCTCGGTAGGCAATTCGATAAAGACTTCCGTCTCGATGGGTTGGTGCGAATATTTCAGTGTCCCTATGTGCCAAACAGTTGCCTTGTAATACACCTTTACGCATCCCTCGCTCGCTGCGCCCGCTCGAAGACTATAGCTTAACCAAAAACCAATCCCTCTTGCGTTCGTTATTCGATAAGGAGGGGTCTTATTTCAAATTTGCCAACGTGTCCGATCGGTTGTGAAGTTGGACTAGATTTTTACGAGCGAGCGGAGCGAGCGAGCAACGATCACAATTTCCAAGCTATACATATACCTTATATTGCCTTGCATATATTTCGTGTTAGTACCTAATTTTGTCAGCCATTTCGGACAACACATTGCACTGTACTATGAGGAAATATTACTACTTATGTGAAACTATTCATAAACTGTAAACATTTGTCAGTAGGCAATAGGATAAAGACTTCCCGCTCCTCGGGCTGGTGCGAATGTTTCAATGTCCGTATGTGCCAAACCGTTGGTTTGTGACACACCTTTACTCGTCCCTCGCTCGGCGTGCTCGCTAGAAAGCTATAGCCTAACCTAGAACGAATCCCTCTTGCGTTAGTCATTCGATATGGAGGAAACTTATTTCAAATTTGGGAACGTGTCGGATCGGTTGTGAGGTTGGACTAGATTTTTACGAGCGAGCGGAGCGAGCGAGCAGCGATCACAATTTCGAAGCTATACATATACCTTATATTGCCTTGCATATATTTCGTGTTATTACCTAATTTTATCAGCCATTTCGGACATCACATTGCACTGTACTATGTGGAAATAGTACTATTTATGTGAAACTATTCATAAACTGTAAACATTTGTCAGTAGGCAATAGGATAAAGACTTCCGGCTCCTCGGTCTGGTGCGAATATTTCAATGTCCCCATGTGCCAAATCGTTGGATTGTGACACAACTTTCCCCGTCTGTCGCTCGCCGTGCTCGCTCGAAAACTATAGCCTAACCTAAAACCAATCCATCTTGCGTTCGTTATTCGATAGTGTGGCGACTTATTTCAAATTTGCGAACGTGTCGGATCGGTTGTGAGCTTCGACTAGATTTTTACGTGCGAGCGGAGCGAGCGAGCAACGATTACAATTTCCAAGTTATATATATACCGTATATTGCCTGGCGTATATTTCCTGTTATTACCTAATTTTGTCAGCCATTTCGGACCTCACGTTGCACCATGCTATGTGGAGATGTTACTATTTATGTAAAACTATTGATAATCTGTAATACTTTGTCAGTGGGCAACAGGATAAAGACATCCGGCTCCTCTAGCTGGAGCGAATATTGCAATGTCCCTATGTGCCAAACCGTTGGGTTGTGACACATCATTACGAGTCCCTCGGTCTCTGCGCTCGTTCGAATATTATAGCCCAACCTAAAACCAATCCCTCTTGCGTTCGTTATTCGATAAGGAGGCGTCTTATTTAAAATTTGCGAAAGTGTCGGGTCGGTTGTCAGGTTGGACATGATGTTTACGAGCGAGCGGAGCGTGCGAGCAACGACTACAATTTCCAAGCTATACATACACCATACATTGCCTGGCATATATTTCCTGTTATTACATAATTTTGACAGCGATTTCGGACCTCACGCAGCACCGTACTATGTGGAAATGATCCTATTTATGTAAAACTATTGATAATTTGTAAACTTTTCTCGGTAGGCAATTCGATAAAGACTTCCGTCTCGACGGGTTGGTGCGAATATTTCAATGTCCCTATGTGCCAAACAGTTGCCTTGTGATACATCTTTACGCATCCCTCGCTCGCTGCGCCAGCTCGAAGACTATAGCTTAACAAAAAACCAGTCCCTCTTGCTTTCGTTATTCGATAATGAGGCGACTAATTTCAAATTTGCCAACGTGTCCGATCGGTTGTGAGGTTGGACTAGATTTTTACGAACGAGCGGAGCGCGCGAGCAACGATTACATTTTCCAAGTTATATATATACCTTATATTGCCTTGCACATATTTCGTGTTAGTACCTAATTTTGTCAGCCATTTCGGACAACACATTGCACTGTACTATGAGGAAATAATACTTTTTATGTGAAACTATTGGTAAACTGTAAACATTTGTCAGTAGGCAATAGGATAATGACGTCCGGCTCCTCGGGCTGGTGCGAATATTTCAATGTCACCATGTGCCAAACCGTTGGATTGTGACACATATCTCCGCGTCCCTCGTTCGCCGTGCTCGCTCGAAAGCTATAACCTAACCTAAAACCAATCCCTGTTGCGTTAGTCATTCGACATAGAGGCGACTTATGTCATATTTGTGAACGTGTCGGATCGGATGTGAGGATGGACTAAATATTTACGAGCGAGCAGAGCGAGCGAGCAACGATCACAATTTCCAAGCTATACATGTACCGTATATTGCCTTGCACATATTTCGTGTTAGTACCTAATTTGGTCAGCCATTTCGGACAACACATTGCACTGTACTATGAGGAAATAATACTTTTTATGTGAAACTATTCATAAACTGTAAACATTTGTCAGTAGGCAATAGGATAAAGACTTCCCGCTCCTCGGGCTGGTGCGAATGTTTCAATGTCCATATGTGCCAAACCGTTGGTTTGTGACACACCTTTACTCGTCCCTCGCTCGCCGTGCTCGCTAGAAAGCTATAGCCCAACCTAGAACGAATCCCTCTTGCGTTAGTCATTCGATATGGAGGAAACTTATTTCAAATTTGGGAACGTGTCGGATCGGTTGTGAGGTTGGACTAGATTTTTACGAGCGAGCGGAGCGAGCGAGCAGCGATCTCAATTTCCAAGCTATACATATACCTTATATTGCCTTGCATATATTTCGTGTTATTACCTAATTTTGTCAGCCATTTCGGACATCACATTGCACTGTAGTATGTGGAAATAGTACTATTTATGTGAAACTATAGGTAAACTGTAAACATTTGTCAATAGGCAATGGGATAAAGACTTCCCGCTCGTCGGTCTGGTGCGAATGTTTCAATGTCCGTACGAGCCAAACCGTTGGTTTGTGACACACCTTTACTCGTCGCTCGCTCGCTGCGCTCGTTCGAAAACTATAGCCTAACCTAAAACCAATCCATCTTGCGTTCATTATTCGATATGGTGGCGACATATTTCAAATTTGGGAACGTGTCGGATCGGTTGTGAGGTTGGACTAGATTTTTACGAGCGAGCGGAGCGAGCGAGCAACGGTCACAATTTCCAAGCTGTACATATACCTTATATTGCCTTGCATGTATTTCGTGTTAGTACCTAATTTTGTCAGCCATTTCGGACATCACATTGCACTATACTATGAGGAAATAGTACTATTTATGTGAAACTATAGGTAAATTGTATACATTTGTCAGTAGGCAATAGGATAAAGGCATCCGGCTCCTCGGGCTGGTGCGAATATTTCAATGTCCCATGTGCCAAACCGTTGGATTGTGACACACCTTTACTCGTCACTCGCTCGCCGTGCTCGTTCGAAAACTATAGCCTAACCTAAAACCAATCCATCTTGCGTTCATTATTCGATATGGTGGCGACATATTTCGAATTTGCGAACGTGTCGGATCGGTTGTGAGGTTGGACTAGATTTTTACGAGCGAGCGGAGCGAGCGAGCAGCGATCACAATTTCCAAGCTATACATATACCTTATATTGCTTTGCATATATTTCGTGTTATTACCTAATTCTGTCAGCCATTTCGGACATCACATTGCACTATACTATGAGGAAATAGTACTATTTATGTGAAACTATTGGTAAACTGTAAACATTTGTCAGTAGGCAATAGCATAAGGACTTCCGGCTCCTCGGGCTGGTGCGAATATTTCAATGTCCCATGTGCTAAACCGTTGGATTGTGACACAACATTCCCCGTCCCTCGCTCGCCGTGCTCGCTAGAAAACTATAGCCTAACCTAAAACCAATCCATCTTGCGTTCATTATTCGATATGGTGGCGACATATTTCGAATTTGCGAACGTGTCGGATCGGTTGTGAGGTTGGACTAGATTTTTACGAGCGAGCGGAGCGAGCGAGCAACGGTCACAATTTCCAAGCTGTACATATACCTTATATTGCCTTGCATGTATTTCGTGTTAGTACCTAATTTTGTCAGCCATTTCGGACATCACAATGCACTATACTATGAGGAAATAGTACTATTTATGTGAAACTACTGGTAAACTGTATACATTTGTCAGTGGGCAATAGGATAGAGACTTCCGGCTCCTCGGGCTGGTGCGAATATTTCAATGTCCCCATGTGCTATACCGTTGGATTGTGACACACCTTTAGGCGTCTCTCGCTCGCTGCGCTCGCTCGAAGTCTATAGCCTAACCTAAAACCAATCCATCTTGCGTTCATTATTCGATATGGTGGCGACTTATTTCAAATTTGCGAACGTGTCGGATCGGATGTGAGGTTGGACTAAGTCTTTACGAGCGAGCGGAGCGAGCGAGCAACGATCACAATTTCCAAGCTATACATATACCTTATATTGCCTTGCATATATTTCGTGTTATTAGCTAATTTTGTCAGCCATTTCTGACCTCACATTGCACTTTACTATGTGCAAATAGTATTACTTATATGAAACTATTGGTAAACTGTAAACATTTGTCAGTAGGCAATTCGATAAAGACTTCTGGCCCCTCGGGCTGGTGCGAATACTCCAATGTCCGTATGTGGCTAACCGTTGGTTTGTGATACACCTTTACGCGTCCCTCGCTCGCTGCGCTCGCTCGAATACTACAGCCTAAAATAAAACCAATCCATCTTGCGTTCATTATTCGATATGGTGGCGACTTATTTCAAATTTGCGAACGTGTCTGATCGGATGTGAGGTTGGACTAAATTTTTACGAGCGAGCGGAGCGAGTCAGCAACGATCACAATTTCCAAGCTATAGATATACTTTATATTGCCTTGCATATATTTCGTGTTATTACCTAATTTTGTCAGCCATTTCGGACATCACATTGCTCTGTAGTATGTGGAAATAGTACTATTTATGTGAAACTATTGGTAAACTGTAAACATTTGTCAGTAGGCAATAGCATAAAGACTTCCGGCTCCTCGGGCTGGTGCGAATATTTCAATGTCCCCATGTGCCAAACCGTTGGATTGTGACACACCTTTACGCGTTTCACGCTCGCTGCGGTCGCTCGAAAACTTTAGCCTAACCTAAAACCAATCCATCTTGCGTTCATTATTCGATATGGTGGCGACTTATTTCAAATTTGCGAACGTGTCGGATCGGATGTGAGGTTGGACTAAATCTTTACGAGCGAGCGGAGCGAGCGAGCAACGATCACAATTTCCAAGCTATACATATACCTTATATTGCCTTACATATATTTCGTGTTATTAGCTAATTTTGTCAGCCATTTCTGACATCACTGTTGGGAATATGATACATTTACACTGTACATGTGAATGTGTGTGTAAGCGTCAGAGGACGTCCGGGTCTTGGTTGAGACAAAAGACAAGAGCCAGTCGGTTAGAAGTATCTGGAAGAGTCGGTTGACAACAAGCGTGCGTGCGTGTAGGATTTTGAGGTCTTAAGAGTATAAGATATATGTATAACAGTTGTGTGCTGAATAAAGGGAATTATTTGTATTTCCGAATCCATTCTATATCTTTTCATGGTAGCAGAGCGTGGTTCATAATTTTGCAAGTTATTTTAGTGCGTGTTTTTCAATATTGCGAGTTTGTTCGAGTGAGTTCTCAGTAAGGAAAGAAACGTTCTAAGGTTACAAAGAGGAAAAATACACTTCGAGCACGTAGGAACGCTTGAGTAAGAGATAAGGAATCATTTAAAATGGAGAGATCGGAAATCATGATACCTATTTTCGATGGTGAGGATTACGGTATGTGGAAGCAAAGAATAACGATGTTTCTCAGATATAAAGAATGCGAGATTGTCACAACTAGGGTAAAGACAGAAACAGACAATGAAGACTGGGACAAGAAGGATTTGAAGGCAATAAATATAATTTATAGTGCCGTCACGAATAGACAATTGGAATATATTAGAGAAGAAAAAACGGCGTATGAGATAGTAAAAAAGTTTGATGAAATGTACTTGAAAGAGTCGACGGCACTACAGATCGTATGCAGAAGGAAATTGGAAAAGATAAGACTTGAGAACTACACTGATTCAGTATCGTTCTTTAGCGATTTCGAAAAATTAATAAACGAATTAAAATGTGCGGGTGCACAAGTGAGTGGGAGGGAAAAACTAAATTACATGCTGAATACGTTACCCGAAGAATACACCTACATAGCGGATATAGTAGATGCATTGAAAGCAGAAAATCAAACGGTAGCGTATGTAAAAAATAAAATTGAAATAGCGGAGAAGAAGAATAAGTCCAATCGAGGAGAAATGCAAACCAACGTTTTTTCTGCAAAAAAGGAAGGATGCTTCAGATGTGGAAGAGTAGGACATTTTGCGAGAGAGTGTCAAAATGGCGTCGAAGCGGGAAGCAGTAACAGTTTTAGGCGTGGGTCAACACGTGGTCGCAGCAGAGGAAGAGGAAACAAAGGAAATACGAGCAGGGGACGTGGAAATTTCCATCGTCAATCAACAACCGGCACGAGCGAGCATGGTAACTCAAGATCAGGCATATGGATAGCAACGGCGCACGCAGCACACAGCGGCGAGGCGAACGAGATAAGTAATAATGAAGTAATGTGGCTATTAGATAGCGGTTGCACAGATCACATAATTAACAACGTAAATTATTTCGATAAATCTATTGACCTTAAAGAACCGGTAAATATATATTTAGGCGATAATAGATCGATAAAGGCAACAAAAGTAGGGAATGTTATAAGTTATTTTGAAGCATTTGGAAGGCAAAATGAAATAAATATGAATAATGTTTTTTACGCGAAAGAAATGTCCGCAAACTTGATTAGTTTAGGCAAGTTAACAGGTAATAAGAACACGGTTATTTCAAAAGGAAATATTGCAAAAGTAATAGATGAGGACAATAAGCTTACAGCGGTAGCAGTTAAAGAAAAGGGAACATATAGAATGAAAAGTATATTGAAAGGGAAGGAGCACTTAGCAAACAGCGCCGAACGTAGTGGTATGAGTAAAAAGGAAAGATGGCATAGGATGTTAGGACACGTAAATTTTAAATATTTAAATATTTTGGGTAAAGAGCAGCTAGTTACTGGTATACCGAATGAATTTGAGAAGGAATTTTTGAAATGTAGGGTGTGTATAGAAAGTAAAATGCACAATTTACCATTCAAAAATAATCGAACCAAGGCTAGGGAGATAATGGAAATTATTCATACGGACGTGTGCGGTCCCTTTAAGACTACCGGATTCAATGAAGAGAAATATTTCATCTCATTTATCGATGATTATAGCAAAATAGCTAGAATTTATTGTATAAAATCAAAGGGTGAGATTTTTGATTGTTTCGTACAGTTTGTAAATGAAGCCGAGAATTTAACGGGCAAGAAGTTAAAAATATTGAGATGTGATAATGGAAAAGAGTATTTGAATAATCGAATTTATAAATTTGCTAGGGATAAAGGTATCAGAATAAATAATTGCCCAACCTACGTACATGAATTAAACGGGACAGCGGAAAGGTATAATAGAACAGTTATGGACATGGCGCGTTGCTTGTTAGCGGAAGCGAAAGTACATAAAAGGTACTGGCCGGAAATAGTTTGTACAGCGGTATACTTGAAAAATCGAATACTGGCAAATACTATAGAGAGAAAGACACCTTTTGAAATATTCTTCGGAAGAAAACCAAGTGTTGAAAATCTACATCTATATGGAAGTAAAGTTTTTGTAAGAAGACCAGAACAGAAAAGAGTTTCTAAATGGGATAAGAAGGCAGATATGGGAATTTTGTTAGGATATAGTGAAGTAGGTTACAGAGTCTTATTAGGTGGGAAAATAACAATAGCGAGACATGTAGAGGTCATAGGAACAGACACAAAATGTATCGGCTTTGTGGAAAATTCATTCGATAAAGATAACGATGACATTGAGGATAATGATTTATTGGTAAACATGAATAAGGAAGAGTTAGAAAGTAGGGAAGATGAAAATGATAACAGTCTTGAAAGCTTAAACATCCCTAGAAGATCTACACGTAATAAGAGAACTCCAGTAAGATATCCAGAAAAGGAAAACATTAGTGAAATCCATGCAAATTATTGTAGAGTAGATATCCCTTATACATTTGAGGAGGCGATTTGTTGCAAAGATAGTGAAGATTGGAAACAAGCTATGGATAAGGAAATAGAATGTCTTTATAAGAATAAAACTTGGAAATTGGTAGAAAGGGTAAAAGGCAAAGACGTATTAGATGTAAAATGGGTTTACACGAGAAAATCAGATGACAGGTATAAGGCTAGATTAGTGGTAAGAGGATTCCAACAAAGAAATGTAGCTGATGACATATACTCCCCAGTAGCGAGTAATCAGACCTTTAAAATATTGCTATCATATTGTTGTCAAAATGGATTAATTATTGAGCAAATGGATGTAGAAACTGCCTTTTTAAATGGTGAAGTAACCTCGGAGGTATATGTAAATCAACCAAAGGGATATGCGGACGGAACGAATAGAGTTTGTAAACTATCGAAAGCGCTGTATGGTTTAAAAGAAAGTCCAAGGGACTGGTATGAGTGTTTTGATAAGTATGTGACGAGATTAGGTTTTAAAAAGAATAACATAGAGTTGTGCCTATATACACATGGAGAGGGAGAAAATGTTGCTTATTTGTTAATATATGTAGACGATTTGCTAATTTGTAGTAAAAACAAAAGGAAGATACAAAATGTAAAGAAGCTATTAACTAATAGATTTGAAATGAAAGATTTAGGTGAAGTCAAAGAATATCTTGGAATAAATATAGAGTATGATTATTTCAAAAATGAAATGAGATTAAGCCAAAAGAAATACATTGAATCATTAGCAAACAAATATAAGTTACAAAATAGCAAATTGTACTGTACACCTATGGAGACCAACTTAAAAATTGAAAAAGCTGAGATAAATAGAGAGGATATTGGATACAAAAATTTAATTGGCGCATTGTTGTATATTAGTGTAAATACCAGACCCGATATAAGTTATAGTGTGAATTATTTGAGTAGATTTCAAGATTGTTGTAATGAGACACATTTTAAATATGCTTTGCGAATATTGAAATATTTGTACCGGACTAGAGATTTAAGATTAGATTATAAAAGGAATGAAAAATGTGAAACGATAGATTGTTATGTGGACGCTGATTGGGCAGGAGATCATTTAGATAGGAAATCGACTTCTGGCTATGTAATTAGATTGTATGGAAATGTAATTGGTTGGAAGTCTAAAAAACAAAGGTGTGTGACAAAAGCCTCGACGTATGCAGAGTATGTAGCTCTATCGGAAGCGGTGAGTGAATTAATGTCTATTAGGGAAATTATGAAAATCTTCAATGTAAATCTAGACGATAACCCTGTAAAAATTTATGAGGATAACTCTGGAGTGATAAGTATAGCAAAGCAAGGAAATTTTACAAAAAATTCTAAACACATTGAAGTTCATTACCACTACGTTCACGAGTGCTTAAAGGAGAACAAGATAAACATACTTAAAGTAAGTACAGACGAAAATACTGCGGATATTTTTACGAAGGCACTGTGTAGAGAGAAATTCGAAAGGTTTAGGTCATGGATGAATGTAAACTAAGAGAAATGTAAATAAATAAGTGTTAAAGTTTCTGTTACGTAATTCGTCAAAGCATGTAAATACGATTAAGTGTACAGTATAAATGTAAGGAGGCGTGTTGGGAATATGATACATTTACACTGAACATGTGAATGTGTGTGTAAGCGTCAGAGGACGTCCGGGTCTTGGTTGAGACAAAAGACAAGAGCCAGTCGGTTAGAAGTATCTGGAAGAGTCGGTTGACAACAAGCGTGCGTGCGTGTAGGATATTGAGGTCTTAAGAGTATAAGATATATGTATAACAGTTGTGTGCTGAATAAAGGGAATTATTTGTATTTCCGAATCCATTCTATATCTTTTCAATCACATTGCACTTTACTATGTGCAAATAGTACTACTTATATGAAACTATTGGTAAACTGTAAACATTTGTCAGTAGGCAATTCGATAAAGACTTCTGGCTCCTCGGGCTGGTGCGAATATTTCAATGTCCGAATGTGCCAAACCGCTGGTTTGTGATACAACATTACGCGTCCCTCGCTCGCTGCGCCCGCTCGAAAACTAAAGCCTAACCTAAAACAAATCCATCTTGCGTTCATTATTCGATGTGGTGGCGACTTATTTCAAGTTTGCGAATGTGTCTGATCGGATGTGAGGTTGGACTAAATTTTTACGAGCGAGCGGAGCGAGAGAGCAACGATCACAATTTCCAAGCTATACATATACCTTATATTGCCTTGCATATATTTCGTGTTATTACCTAATTTTGTCAGCCATTTCGGACATGACAATGCTCTGTAGTATGTGGAAATAGTACTATTTATGTGAAATTATTCGTAAACTGTAAACATTTGTCAATAGGCAATAGGATAAAGACTTCCGGCTCCTCGGGCTGGTGCGAATATTTTAATGTCCTTATGTGCCAAACCGTTGGATTGCGACACAACTTTCCGCGTCCCTCGCTCGCAGTGCTCGCTCGAAAACTATAGCCTAAACTAAAACCAATCCCTGTTGCGTTAGTCATTCGACATTGAGGCGACTTATTTCAAATTTGGGAACGTGTCGGATCGGTTGTGAGGTTGGACTAGATTTTTACGAGCGAGCGGATCGAGCCAGCAACGGTCACAATTTCCAAGCTATACATATACCTTATATTGCCTTGCATATATTTCGTGTTATTACCTAATTTTGTCAGCCATTTCGGACATCACATTGCACTGTAGTATGTGGAAATAGTACTATTTATGTGAAACTATTCATAAACTGTAAACATTTGTCAGTAGGCAATAGCATAAATACTTCCGGCTCCTCGGGCTGCTGCGAATGTTTCAATGTCCGTATGTGCCAAACCGTTGGCTTGTGACACACCATTACGCGTCTCTCGATCGCTGCGCTCGCTCGAAAACTATAGCCTAACCTAAAACCAATCCATCTTGCGTTCATTATTCGATATGGTGGCGACTTATTTCAAATTTGCGAACGTGTCGGATCGGTTTCGAGGTTGGACTAGATTTTTACGAGCGAGAGGAGCGAGCGAGCAACGGTCACAATTTCCAAGCTGTACATATACCTTATATTGCCTTGCATGTATTTCGTGTTAGTACCTAATTTTGTCAGCCATTTCGGACATCACAATGCACTATACTATGAGGAAATAGTACTATTTATGTGAAACTACTGGTAAACTGTATACATTTGTCAGTGGGCAATAGGATAGAGACTTCCGGCTCCTCGGGCTGGTGCGAATATTTTAATGTCCTTATGTGCCAAACCGTTGGATTGTGACACAACTTTCCGCGTCCCTCGCTCGCAGTGCTCGCTCGAAAACTATAGCCTAAACTAAAACCAATCCCTGTTGCGTTAGTCATTCGACATTGAGGCGACTTATTTCAAATTTGGGAACGTGTCGGATCGGTTGTGAGGTTGGACTAGATTTTTACGAGCGAGCGGATCGAGCCAGCAACGGACACAATTTCCAAGCTATACATATACCTTATATTGCCTTGCATATATTTCGTGTTATTACCTAATTTTGTCAGCCATTTCGGACATCACATTGCACTGTAGTATGTGGAAATAGTACTATTTATGTGAAACTATTCATAAACTGTAAACATTTGTCAGTAGGCAATAGCATAAATACTTCCGGCTCCTCGGGCTGCTGCGAATGTTTCAATGTCCGTATGTGCCAAACCGTTGGCTTGTGACACACCATTACGCGTCTCTCGATCGCTGCGCTCGCTCGAAAACTATAGCCTAACCTAAAACCAATCCATCTTGCGATCATTATTCGATATGGTGGCGACTTATTTCAAATTTGCGAACGTGTCGGATCGGTTTCGAGGTTGGACTAGATTTTTACGAGCGAGAGGAGCGAGCGAGCAACGGTCACAATTTCCAAGCTATACATATACCTTATATTGCCTTGCATATATTTCGTGTTATTACCTAATTTTGTCAGCCATTTCGGACATCACATTGCACTGTAGTATGTGGAAATAGTACTATTTATGTGAAACTATTCATAAACTGTAAACATTTGTCAATAGGCAATAGGATAAAGACTTCCGGCTCCTCGGGCTGGTGCGAATATTTTAATGTCCTTATGTGCCAAACCGTTGGATTGTGACACAACTTTCCGCGTCCCTCGCTCGCAGTGCTCGCTCGAAAACTATAGCCTAAACTAAAACCAATCCCTGTTGCGTTAGTCATTCGACATTGAGGCGACTTATTTCAAAATTGGGAACGTGTCGGATCGGTTGTGAGGTTGGACTAGATTTTTACGAGCGAGCGGATCGAGCCAGCAACGGTCACAATTTCCAAGCTATACATATACCTTATATTGCCTTGCATATATTTCGTGTTATTACCTAATTTTGTCAGCCATTTCGGACATCACATTGCACTGTAGTATGTGGAAATAGCACTATTTATGTGAAACTATTCATAAACTGTAAACATTTGTCAGTAGGCAATAGCATAAAGACTTCCGGCTCCTCGGGCTGCTGCGAATGTTTCAATGTCCGTATGTGCCAAACCGTTGGCTTGTGACACACCATTACGCGTCTCTCGATCGCTGCGATCGCTCGAAAACTATAGCCTAACCTAAAACCAATCCATCTTGCGTTCATTATTCGATATGGTGGCGACTTATTTCAAATTTGCGAACGTGTCGGATCGGTTTTGAGGTTGGCCTAGATTTTTACGAGCGAGAATAGCGAGCGAGCAACGGTCACAATTGCCAAGCTATACATATACATTATATTGCCTTGCACATATTTCCTGTTAGTACCTAATTTTGTCAGCCATTTCGGACATCACATTGCACTGTACTATGAGGAAATAGTACTATTTATGTGAAACTATAGGTAAACTGTAAACATTTGTCAGTAGGCAATAGGATAAATACTTCCGCCTCCTCGGGCTGGTGCGAATGTTTCAATGTCCGTATGTGCCAAACCGTTGGTTTGTGACACACCAATAGGCGTCTCTCGCTCGCTGCGCTCGCTCGAAAACTATAGCCTAACCTAAAACCAATCCATCTTGCGTTCATTATTCGATATGGTGGCGACTTATTTCAAATTTGCGAACGTGTCGGATCGGTTTCGAGGTTGGACTAGATTTTTACGAGCGAGAGGAGCGAGCGAGCAACGGTCACAATTTCCAAGCTGTACATATACCTTATATTGCCTTGCATGTATTTCGTGTTAGTACCTAATTTTGTCAGCCATTTCGGACATCACAATGCACTATACTATGAGGAAATAGTACTATTTATGTGAAACTACTGGTAAACTGTATACATTTGTCAGTGGGCAATAGGATAGAGACTTCCGGCTCCTCGGGCTGGTGCGAATATTTTAATGTCCTTATGTGCCAAACCGTTGGATTGTGACACAACTTTCCGCGTCCCTCGCTCGCAGTGCTCGCTCGAAAACTATAGCCTAAACTAAAACCAATCCCTGTTGCGTTAGTCATTCGACATTGAGGCGACTTATTTCAAATTTGGGAACGTGTCGGATCGGTTGTGAGGTTGGACTAGATTTTTACGAGCGAGCGGATCGAGCCAGCAACGGTCACAATTTCCAAGCTATACATATACCTTATATTGCCTTGCATATATTTCGTGCTATTACCTAATTTTGTCAGCCATTTCGGACATCACATTGCACTGTAGTATGTGGAAATAGTACTATTTATGTGAAACTATTCATAAACTGTAAACATTTGTCAGTAGGCAATAGCATAAATACTTCCGGCTCCTCGGGCTGCTGCGAATGTTTCAATGTCCGTATGTGCCAAACCGTTGGCTTGTGACACACCATTACGCGTCTCTCGATCGCTGCGCTCGCTCGAAAACTATAGCCTAACCTAAAACCAATCCATCTTGCGATCATTATTCGATATGGTGGCGACTCATTTCAAATTTGCGAACGTGTCGGATCGGTTGCGAGGTTGGACTAGATTTTTACGAGCGAGAGGAGCGAGCGAGCAACGGTCACAATTTCCAAGCTATACATATACCTTATATTGCCTTGCATATATTTCGTGTTATTACCTAATTTTGTCAGCCATTTCGGACATCACATTGCACTGTAGTATGTGGAAATAGTACTATTTATGTGAAACTATTCATAAACTGTAAACATTTGTCAATAGGCAATAGGATAAAGACTTCCGGCTCCTCGGGCTGGTGCGAATATTTTAATGTCCTTATGTGCCAAACCGTTGGATTGTGACACAACTTTCCGCGTCCCTCGCTCGCAGTGCTCGCTCGAAAACTATAGCCTAAACTAAAACCAATTCCTGTTGCGTTAGTCATTCGACATTGAGGCGACTTACTTCAAAATTGGGAACGTGTCGGATCGGTTGTGAGGTTCGACTAGATTTTTACGAGCGAGCGGAGCGAGCGAGCAACGGTCACAATTTCCAAGCTGTACATATACCTTATATGGCCTTGCATGTATTTCGTGTTAGTACCTAATTTTGACAGCCATTTCGGACAACACGTTGCACTATACTATGAGGAAATAGTACTATTTATGTGAAACTATAGGTAAATTGTATACATTTGTCAGTAGGCAATAGGATAAAGGCTTCCGGCTCCTCGGGCTGGTGCGAATATTTCAATGTCCGTATGAGCCAAACCGTTGGTTTGTGACACACCTTTACTCGTCCTTCGCTCGCCGTGCTCGCTAGAAAGCTATAGCCTAACCTAAAACCAATCCATCTTGCGTTCATTATTCGATATGGCGGCGACATATTTCGAATTTGCGAACGTGTCGGATCGGCTGTGAGGTTGGACTAGATTTTTATCAGCGAGCGGAGCGAGCGAGCAGCGATCACAATTTCCAAGCTATACATATACCTTATATTGCCTTGCATATATTTCGTGTTATTACCTAATTTTGTCAGCCATTTCGGACATCACATTGCATTGTAGTATGAGGAAATAGTACTATTTATGTGAAGCTATAGGTAAACTGTTAACATTTGTCAATAGGCAATAGGATAAAGACTTCCCGCTCCTCGGGCTGGTGCGAATGTTTCAATGTCCGTATGTGCCAAACCGTTGGTTTGTGACACACCTTTACTCGTCGCTCGCTCGCTGCGCTCGTTCGAAAACTATAGCCTAACCTAAAACCAATCCATCTTGCGTTCATTATTCGATATGGTGGCGACATATTTCGAATTTGCGAACGCGTCGGATCGGTTGTGAGGTTGGACTAGATTTTTACAAGCGAGCGGAGCGAGCGAGCAGCGATCACAATTTCCAAGCTATACATATACCTTATATTGCTTTGCATATATTTCGTGTTAGTACCTAATTTTGTCAGCCATTTCGGACATCACAATGCACTATACTATGAGGAAATAGTACTATTTATGTGAAACTACTGGTAAACTGTGTACATTTGTCAGTGGGCAATAGGATAGAGACTTCCGGCTCCTCGGGCTGGTGCGAATATTTCAATGTCCCCATGTGCCATACCGTTGGATTGTGACACAACTTTCCGCGTCCCTCGCTCGCAGTGCTCGCTAGAAAGCTATAGCCTAACCTAGAACGAATCCCTTTTGCGTTAGTCATTCGATATGGAGGAAACTTATTTCAAATTTGGGAACGTGTCGGATCTGTTGTGAGGTTGGACTAGATTTTTACGAGCGAGCAGAGCGAGCGAGCAGCGATCACAATTTCCAAGCTATACATATACCTTATATTGCCTTGCATATATTTCGTGTTATTACCTAATTTTGTCAGCCATTTCGGACATCACATTGCACTGTAGTATGTGGAACTAGTACTATTTATGTGAAACTATTCATAAACTGTAAACATTTGTCAATAGGCAATAGGATAAAGACTTCCGGCTCCTCGGGCTGGTGCGAATATTTTAATGTCCTTATGTGCCAAACCGTTGGATTGTGACACAACTTTCCGCGTCCCTCGCTCGCAGTGCTCGCTCGAAAACTATAGCCTAAACTAAAACCAATCCCTGTTGCGTTAGTCATTCGACATTGAGGCGACTTATTTCAAAATTGGGAACGTGTCGGATCGGTTGTGAGGTTGGACTAGATTTTTACGAGCGAGCGGATCGAGCCAGCAACGGTCACAATTTCCAAGCTATACATATACCTTATATTGCCTTGCATATATTTCGTGTTATTACCTAATTCTGTCAGCCATTTCGGACATCACATTGCACTATACTATGAGGAAATAGTACTATTTATGTGAAACTATTGGTAAACTGTAAACATTTGTCAGTAGGCAATAGCATAAGGACTTCCGGCTCCTCGGGCTGGTGCGAATATTTCAATGTCCCATGTGCTAAACCGTTGGATTGTGACAAAACATTCCCCGTCCCTCGCTCGCCGTGCTCGCTAGAAAACTATAGCCTAACCTAAAACCAATCCATCTTGCGTTCATTATTCGATATGGTGGCGACATATTTCGAATTTGCGAACGTGTCGGATCGGTTGTGAGGTTGGACTAGATTTTTACGAGCGAGCGGAGCGAGCGAGCAACGGTCACAATTTTCAAGCTGTACATATACCTTATATTGCCATGCATGTATTTCGTGTTAGTACCTAATTTTGTCAGCCATTTCGGACATCACAATGCACTATACTATGAGGAAATAGTACTATTTATGTGAAACTACTGGTAAACTGTATACATTTGTCAGTGGGCAATAGGATAGAGACTTCCGGCTCCTCGGGCTGGTGCGAATATTTTAATGTCCTTATGTGCCAAACCGTTGGATTGTGACACAACTTTCCGCGTCCCTCGCTCGCAGTGCTCGCTCGAAAACTATAGCCTACTCTAAAACCAATCCCTGTTGGGTTAGTCATTCGACATTGAGGCGACTTATTTCAAATTTGGGAACGTGTCGGATCGGTTGTGAGGTTGGACTAGATTTTTACGAGCGAGCGGATCGAGCCAGCAACGGTCACAATTTCCAAGCTATACATATACCTTATATTGCCTTGCATATATTTCGTGTTATTACCTAATTTTGTCAGCCATTTCGGACATCACATTGCACTGTAGTATGTGGAAATAGTACTATTTATGTGAAGCTGTTCATAAACTGTAAACATTTGTCAGTAGCCAATAGCATAAATACTTCCGGCTCCTCGGGCTGCTGCGAATGTTTCAATGTCCGTATGTGCCAAACCGTTGGTTTGTGACACACCTTTACTCGTCGCTCGCTCGCCGTGCTCGCTAGAAAGCTATAGCCTAACCTAAAACCAATCCATCTTGCGTTCATTATTCGATATGGCGGCGACATATTTCGAATTTGCGAACGTGTCGGATCGGCTGTGAGGTTGGACTAGATTTTTATCAGCGAGCGGAGCGAGCGAGCAACGGTCACAATTTCCAAGCTATACATATACCTTATATTGCCTTGCATATATTTCGTGTTATTACCTAATTTTGTCAGCCATTTCGGACATCACATTGCACTGTAGTATGTGGAAATAGTACTATTTATGTGAAACTATTCATAAACTGTAAACATTTGTCAATAGGCAATAGGATAAAGACTTCCGGCTCCTCGGGCTGGTGCGAATATTTTAATGTCCTTATGTGCCAAACCGTTGGATTGTGACACAACTTTCCGCGTCCCTCGCTCGCAGTGCTCGCTCGAAAACTATAGCCTAAACTAAAACCAATCCCTGTTGCGTTAGTCATTCGACATTGAGGCGACTTATTTCAAAATTGGGAACGTGTCGGATCGGTTGTGAGGTTGGACTAGATTTTTACGAGCGAGCGGATCGAGCCAGCAACGGTCACAATTTCCAAGCTATACATATACCTTATATTGCCTTGCATATATTTCGTGTTATTACCTAATTTTGTCAGCCATTTCGGACATCACATTGCACTGTAGTATGTGGAAATAGCACTATTTATGTGAAACTATTCATAAACTGTAAACATTTGTCAGTAGGCAATAGCATAAAGACTTCCGGCTCCTCGGGCTGCTGCGAATGTTTCAATGTCCGTATGTGCCAAACCGTTGGCTTGTGACACACTATTACGCGTCTCTCGATCGCTGCGATCGCTCGAAAACTATAGCCTAACCTAAAACCAATCCATCTTGCGTTCATTATTCGATATGGTGGCGACTTATTTCAAATTTGCGAACGTGTCGGATCGGTTTTGAGGTTGGCCTAGATTTTTACGAGCGAGAATAGCGAGCGAGCAACGGTCACAATTGCCAAGCTATACATATACATTATATTGCCTTGCACATATTTCCTGTTAGTACCTAATTTTGTCAGCCATTTCGGACATCACATTGCACTGTACTATGAGGAAATAGTACTATTTATGTCAAACTATAGGTAAACTGTAAACATTTGTCAGTAGGCAATAGGATAAATACTTCCGCCTCCTCGGGCTGGTGCGAATGTTTCAATGTCCGTATGTGCCAAACCGTTGGTTTGTGACACACCATTAGGCGTCTCTCGCTCGCTGCGCTCGCTCGAAAACTATAGCCTAACCTAAAACCAATCCATCTTGCGTTCATTATTCGATATGGTGGCGACTTATTTCAAATTTGCGAACGTGTCGGATCGGTTTCGAGGTTGGACTAGATTTTTACGAGCGAGAGGAGCGAGCGAGCAACGGTCACAATTTCCAAGCTGTACATATACCTTATATTGCCTTGCATGTATTTCGTGTTAGTACCTAATTTTGTCAGCCATTTCGGACATCACAATGCACTATACTATGAGGAAATAGTACTATTTATGTGAAACTACTGGTAAACTGTATACATTTGTCAGTGGGCAATAGGATAGAGACTTCCGGCTCCTCGGGCTGGTGCGAATATTTTAATGTCCTTATGTGCCAAACCGTTGGATTGTGACACAACTTTCCGCGTCCCTCGCTCGCAGTGCTCGCTCGAAAACTATAGCCTAAACTAAAACCAATCCCTGTTGCGTTAGTCATTCGACATTGAGGCGACTTATTTCAAATTTGGGAACGTGTCGGATCGGTTGTGAGGTTGGACTAGATTTTTACGAGCGAGCGGATCGAGCCAGCAACGGTCACAATTTCCAAGCTATACATATACCTTATATTGCCTTGCATATATTTCGTGCTATTACCTAATTTTGTCAGCCATTTCGGACATCACATTGCACTGTAGTATGTGGAAATAGTACTATTTATGTGAAACTATTCATAAACTGTAAACATTTGTCAGTAGGCAATAGCATAAATACTTCCGGCTCCTCGGGCTGCTGCGAATGTTTCAATGTCCGTATGTGCCAAACCGTTGGCTTGTGACACACCATTACGCGTCTCTCGATCGCTGCGCTCGCTCGAAAACTATAGCCTAACCTAAAACCAATCCATCTTGCGATCATTATTCGATATGGTGGCGACTCATTTCAAATTTGCGAACGTGTCGGATCGGTTGCGAGGTTGGACTAGATTTTTACGAGCGAGAGGAGCGAGCGAGCAACGGTCACAATTTCCAAGCTATACATATACCTTATATTGCCTTGCATATATTTCGTGTTATTACCTAATTTTGTCAGCCATTTCGGACATCACATTGCACTGTAGTATGTGGAAATAGTACTATTTATGTGAAACTATTCATAAACTGTAAACATTTGTCAATAGGCAATAGGATAAAGACTTCCGGCTCCTCGGGCTGGTGCGAATATTTTAATGTCCTTATGTGCCAAACCGTTGGATTGTGACACAACTTTCCGCGTCCCTCGCTCGCAGTGCTCGCTCGAAAACTATAGCCTAAACTAAAACCAATCCCTGTTGCGTTAGTCATTCGACATTGAGGCGACTTACTTCAAAATTGGGAACGTGTCGGATCGGTTGTGAGGTTCGACTAGATTTTTACGAGCGAGCGGAGCGAGCGAGCAACGGTCACAATTTCCAAGCTGTACATATACCTTATATGGCCTTGCATGTATTTCGTGTTAGTACCTAATTTTGACAGCCATTTCGGACAACACGTTGCACTATACTATGAGGAAATAGTACTATTTATGTGAAACTATAGGTAAATTGTATACATTTGTCAGTAGGCAATAGGATAAAGGCTTCCGGCTCCTCGGGCTGGTGCGAATATTTCAATGTCCGTATGAGCCAAACCGTGGGTTTGTGACACACCTTTACTCGTCCTTCGCTCGCCGTGCTCGCTAGAAAGCTATAGCCTAACCTAAAACCAATCCATCTTGCGTTCATTATTCGATATGGCGGCGACATATTTCGAATTTGCGAACGTGTCGGATCGGCTGTGAGGTTGGACTAGATTTTTATCAGCGAGCGGAGCGAGCGAGCAGCGATCACAATTTCCAAGCTATACATATACCTTATATTGCCTTGCATATATTTCGTGTTATTACCTAATTTTGTCAGCCATTTCGGACATCACATTGCATTGTAGTATGAGGAAATAGTACTATTTATGTGAAGCTATAGGTAAACTGTTAACATTTGTCAATAGGCAATAGGATAAAGACTTCCCGCTCCTCGGGCTGGTGCGAATGTTTCAATGTCCGTATGTGCCAAACCGTTGGTTTGTGACACACCTTTACTCGTCGCTCGCTCGCTGCGCTCGTTCGAAAACTATAGCCTAACCTAAAACCAATCCATCTTGCGTTCATTATTCGATATGGTGGCGACATATTTCGAATTTGCGAACGCGTCGGATCGGTTGTGAGGTTGGACTAGATTTTTACAAGCGAGCGGAGCGAGCGAGCAGCGATCACAATTTCCAAGCTATACATATACCTTATATTGCTTTGCATATATTTCGTGTTAGTACCTAATTTTGTCAGCCATTTCGGACATCACAATGCACTATACTATGAGGAAATAGTACTATTTATGTGAAACTACTGGTAAACTGTGTACATTTGTCAGTGGGCAATAGGATAGAGACTTCCGGCTCCTCGGGCTGGTGCGAATATTTCAATGTCCCCATGTGCCATACCGTTGGATTGTGACACAACTTTCCGCGTCCCTCGCTCGCAGTGCTCGCTAGAAAGCTATAGCCTAACCTAGAACGAATCCCTTTTGCGTTAGTCATTCGATATGGAGGAAACTTATTTCAAATTTGGGAACGTGTCGGATCGGTTGTGAGGTTGGACTAGATTTTTACGAGCGAGCAGAGCGAGCGAGCAGCGATCACAATTTCCAAGCTATACATATACCTTATATTGCCTTGCATATATTTCGTGTTATTACCTAATTTTGTCAGCCATTTCGGACATCACATTGCACTGTAGTATGTGGAAATAGCACTATTTATGTGAAACTATTCATAAACTGTAAACATTTGTCAGTAGGCAATAGCATAAAGACTTCCGGCTCCTCGGGCTGCTGCGAATGTTTCAATGTCCGTATGTGCCAAACCGTTGGCTTGTGACACACCATTACGCGTCTCTCGATCGCTGCGATCGCTCGAAAACTATAGCCTAACCTAAAACCAATCCATCTTGCGTTCATTATTCGATATGGTGGCGACTTATTTCAAATTTGCGAACGTGTCGGATCGGTTTTGAGGTTGGCCTAGATTTTTACGAGCGAGAATAGCGAGCGAGCAACGGTCACAATTGCCAAGCTATACATATACATTATATTGCCTTGCACATATTTCCTGTTAGTACCTAATTTTGTCAGCCATTTCGGACATCACATTGCACTGTACTATGAGGAAATAGTACTATTTATGTGAAACTATAGGTAAACTGTAAACATTTGTCAGTAGGCAATAGGATAAATACTTCCGCCTCCTCGGGCTGGTGCGAATGTTTCAATGTCCGTATGTGCCAAACCGTTGGTTTGTGACACACCATTAGGCGTCTCTCGCTCGCTGCGCTCGCTCGAAAACTATAGCCTAACCTAAAACCAATCCATCTTGCGTTCATTATTCGATATGGTGGCGACTTATTTCAAATTTGCGAACGTGTCGGATCGGTTTCGAGGTTGGACTAGATTTTTACGAGCGAGAGGAGCGAGCGAGCAACGGTCACAATTTCCAAGCTGTACATATACCTTATATTGCCTTGCATGTATTTCGTGTTAGTACCTAATTTTGTCAGCCATTTCGGACATCACAATGCACTATACTATGAGGAAATAGTACTATTTATGTGAAACTACTGGTAAACTGTATACATTTGTCAGTGGGCAATAGGATAGAGACTTCCGGCTCCTCGGGCTGGTGCGAATATTTTAATGTCCTTATGTGCCAAACCGTTGGATTGTGACACAACTTTCCGCGTCCCTCGCTCGCAGTGCTCGCTCGAAAACTATAGCCTAAACTAAAACCAATCCCTGTTGCGTTAGTCATTCGACATTGAGGCGACTTATTTCAAATTTGGGAACGTGTCGGATCGGTTGTGAGGTTGGACTAGATTTTTACGAGCGAGCGGATCGAGCCAGCAACGGTCACAATTTCCAAGCTATACATATACCTTATATTGCCTTGCATATATTTCGTGTTATTACCTAATTTTGTCAGCCATTTCGGACATCACATTGCACTGTACTATGTGGAAATAGTACTATTTAGGTGAAACTATTCATAAACTGTAAACATTTGTCAGTAGGCAATAGGATAAAGACTTCCGGCTCCTCGGGCTGCTGCGAATGTTTCAATGTCCGTATGTGCCAAACCGTTGGCTTGTGACACACCATTACGCGTCTCTCGATCGCTGCGCTCGCTCGAAAACTATAGCCTAACCTAAAACCAATCCATCTTGCGATCATTATTCGATATGGTGGCGACTCATTTCAAATTTGCGAACGTGTCGGATCGGTTGCGAGGTTGGACTAGATTTTTACGAGCGAGAGGAGCGAGCGAGCAACGGTCACAATTTCCAAGCTATACATATACCTTATATTGCCTTGCATATATTTCGTGTTATTACCTAATTTTGTCAGCCATTTCGGACATCACATTGCACTGTAGTATGTGGAAATAGTACTATTTATGTGAAACTATTCATAAACTGTAAACATTTGTCAATAGGCAATAGGATAAAGACTTCCGGCTCCTCGGGCTGGTGCGAATATTTTAATGTCCTTATGTGCCAAACCGTTGGATTGTGACACAACTTTCCGCGTCCCTCGCTCGCAGTGCTCGCTCGAAAACTATAGCCTAAACTAAAACCAATTCCTGTTGCGTTAGTCATTCGACATTGAGGCGACTTACTTCAAAATTGGGAACGTGTCGGATCGGTTGTGAGGTTCGACTAGATTTTTACGAGCGAGCGGAGCGAGCGAGCAACGGTCACAATTTCCAAGCTGTACATATACCTTATATGGCCTTGCATGTATTTCGTGTTAGTACCTAATTTTGACAGCCATTTCGGACAACACGTTGCACTATACTATGAGGAAATAGTACTATTTATGTGAAACTATAGGTAAATTGTATACATTTGTCAGTAGGCAATAGGATAAAGGCTTCCGGCTCCTCGGGCTGGTGCGAATATTTCAATGTCCGTATGAGCCAAACCGTTGGTTTGTGACACACCTTTACTCGTCCTTCGCTCGCCGTGCTCGCTAGAAAGCTATAGCCTAACCTAAAACCAATCCATCTTGCGTTCATTATTCGATATGGCGGCGACATATTTCGAATTTGCGAACGTGTCGGATCGGCTGTGAGGTTGGACTAGATTTTTATCAGCGAGCGGAGCGAGCGAGCAGCGATCACAATTTCCAAGCTATACATATACCTTATATTGCCTTGCATATATTTCGTGTTATTACCTAATTTTGTCAGCCATTTCGGACATCACATTGCATTGTAGTATGAGGAAATAGTACAATTTATGTGAAGCTATAGGTAAACTGTTAACATTTGTCAATAGGCAATAGGATAAAGACTTCCCGCTCCTCGGGCTGGTGCGAATGTTTCAATGTCCGTATGTGCCAAACCGTTGGTTTGTGACACACCTTTACTCGTCGCTCGCTCGCTGCGCTCGTTCGAAAACTATAGCCTAACCTAAAACCAATCCATCTTGCGTTCATTATTCGATATGGTGGCGACATATTTCGAATTTGCGAACGCGTCGGATCGGTTGTGAGGTTGGACTAGATTTTTACAAGCGAGCGGAGCGAGCGAGCAGCGATCACAATTTCCAAGCTATACATATACCTTATATTGCTTTGCATATATTTCGTGTTAGTACCTAATTTTGTCAGCCATTTCGGACATCACAATGCACTATACTATGAGGAAATAGTACTATTTATGTGAAACTACTGGTAAACTGTGTACATTTGTCAGTGGGCAATAGGATAGAGACTTCCGGCTCCTCGGGCTGGTGCGAATATTTCAATGTCCCCATGTGCCATACCGTTGGATTGTGACACAACTTTCCGCGTCCCTCGCTCGCAGTGCTCGCTAGAAAGCTATAGCCTAACCTAGAACGAATCCCTTTTGCGTTAGTCATTCGATATGGAGGAAACTTATTTCAAATTTGGGAACGTGTCGGATCGGTTGTGAGGTTGGACTAGATTTTTACGAGCGAGCAGAGCGAGCGAGCAGCGATCACAATTTCCAAGCTATACATATACCTTATATTGCTTTGCATATATTTCGTGTTATTACCTAATTCTGTCAGCCATTTCGGACATCACATTGCACTATACTATGAGGAAATAGTACTATTTATGTGAAACTATTGGTAAACTGTAAACATTTGTCAGTAGGCAATAGCATAAGGACTTCCGGCTCCTCGGGCTGGTGCGAATATTTCAATGTCCCATGTGCTAAACCGTTGGATTGTGACAAAACATTCCCCGTCCCTCGCTCGCCGTGCTCGCTAGAAAACTATAGCCTAACCTAAAACCAATCCATCTTGCGTTCATTATTCGATATGGTGGCGACATATTTCGAATTTGCGAACGTGTCGGATCGGTTGTGAGGTTGGACTAGATTTTTACGAGCGAGCGGAGCGAGCGAGCAACGGTCACAATTTCCAAGCTGTACATATACCTTATATTGCCATGCATGTATTTCGTGTTAGTACCTAATTTTGTCAGCCATTTCGGACATCACATTGCACTGTACTATGAGGAAATAGTACTATTTATGTGAAACTACTGGTAAACTGTATACATTTGTCAGTGGGCAATAGGATAGAGACTTCCGGCTCCTCGGGCTGGTGCGAATATTTTAATGTCCTTATGTGCCAAACCGTTGGATTGTGACACAACTTTCCGCGTCCCTCGCTCGCAGTGCTCGCTCGAAAACTATAGCCTAAACTAAAACCAATCCCTGTTGGGTTAGTCATTCGACATTGAGGCGACTTATTTCAAATTTGGGAACGTGTCGGATCGGTTGTGAGGTTGGACTAGATTTTTACGAGCGAGCGGATCGAGCCAGCAACGGTCACAATTTCCAAGCTATACATATACCTTATATTGCCTTGCATATATTTCGTGTTATTACCTAATTTTGTCAGCCATTTCGGACATCACATTGCACTGTAGTATGTGGAAATAGTACTATTTATGTGAAGCTGTTCATAAACTGTAAACATTTGTCAGTAGGCAATAGCATAAATACTTCCGGCTCCTCGGGCTGCTGCGAATGTTTCAATGTCCGTATGTGCCAAACCGTTGGTTTGTGACACACCTTTACTCGTCGCTCGCTCGCCGTGCTCGCTAGAAAGCTATAGCCTAACCTAAAACCAATACATCTTGCTTTACACATTCGACATGGTGACGACTTATTTCAAATTTGGGAACGTGTCGGATCGGTTGCGAGGTTGGACTAAACTTTTACGAGCGAGCGGAACGAGCGAGCAACGATCACAGTTTCCAAGCTATACATATACCTTATATTGCCTTGCATATATTTCGTGTTATTACCTAATTTTGTCAGCCATTTCGGACATCACATTGCACTGTACTATGTGGAAATAGTACTATTTAGGTGAAACTATTCATAAACTGTAAACATTTGTCAGTAGGCAATAGGATAAAGACTTCCGGCTCCTCGGGCTGGTGCGAATGTTTCAATGTCCGTATGTGCCAAACCGTTGGTTTGTGACACACCTTTACTCGTCGCTCGCTCGCTGCGCTCGTTCGAAAACTATAGCCTAACCTAAAACCAATCCATCTTGCGTTCATTATTCGATATGGTGGCGACATATTTCGAATTTGCGAACGTGTCGGATCGGTTGTGAGGTTGGACTAGATTTTTACGAGAGAGCGGAGCGAGCGAGCAGCGATCACAATTTCCAAGCTATACACATACCTTATATTGCCTTGCATATATTTCGTGTTATTACCTAATTTTGTCAGCCATTTCGGACATCACATTTCACTGTACTATGTGGAAATAGTACTATTTAGGTGAAACTATTCATAAACTGTAAACATTTGTCAGTAGGCAATAGGATAAAGACTTCCCGCTCCTCTGGCTGGTGCGTATGTTTCAATGTCCGTATGTGCCAAACCGTTGGTTTGTGACACACCTTTACTCGTCGCTCGCTCGCCGTGCTCGCTAGAAAGCTATAGCCTAACCTAAAACCAATACATCTTGCTTTACACATTCGACATGGTGACGACTTATTTCAAATTTGGGAACGTGTCGGATCGGTTGCGAGGTTGGACTAAATTTTTACGAGCGAGCGGAACGAGCGAGCAACGATCACAGTTTCCAAGCTATACATATACCTTATATTGCCTTGCATATATTTCGTGTTATTACCTAATTTTGTCAGCCATTTCGGACATCACATTGCACTGTACTATGTGGAAATAGTACTATTTAGGTGAAACTATTCATAAACTGTAAACATTTGTCAGTAGGCAATAGGATAAATACTTCCGCCTCCTCGGGCTGGTGCGAATGTTTCAATGTTCGTATGTGCCAAACCGTTGGTTTGTGACACACCTTTACTCGTCGCTCGCTCGCCGTGCTCGCTAGAAAGCTATAGCCTAACCTAAAACCAATACATCTTGCTTTACACATTCGACATGGTGACGACTTATTTCAAATTTGGGAACGTGTCGGATCGGTTGCGAGGTTGGACTAAATTTTTACGAGCGAGCGGAACGAGCGAGCAACGATCACAGTTTCCAAGCTATACATATACCTTATATTGCCTTGCATATATTTCGTGTTATTACCTAATTTTGTCAGCCATTTCGGACATCACATTGCACTGTACTATGTGGAAATAGTACTATTTAGGTGAAACTATTCATAAACTGTAAACATTTGTCAGTAGGCAATAGGATAAAGACTTCCGGCTCCTCGGGCTGGTGCGAATGTTTCAATGTCCCCATGTGCCAAACCGTTAGATTGTGACACAACATTCCCCGTCCCTCGCTCGCCGTGCTCGCTCGAAAACTGTAGCCTAACATAAAACCAATCCATCTTGCGTTCATTATTCGATATGGCGGCGACATATTTCGAATTTGCGAACGTGTCGGATCGGTTGAGAGGTTGGACTAGATTTTTACGAGCGGGAGGAGCGAGCGAGCAACGGTCACAATTGCCAAGCTATACATATACATTATATTGCCTTGCACATATTTCCTGTTAGTACCTAATTTTGTCAGCCATTTCGGACATCACATTGCACTGTACTATGTGGAAATAGTACTATTTAGGTGAAACTATTCATAAACTGTAAACATTTGTTAGTAGGCAAAAGGATAAAGACGTCCGGCACCTCGGGCTAGTGCGATTGTTTCAATGTCCCCATGTGCCAAACCGTTGGATTGTGACACACCTCTCCGCGTCCCTCGTTCGCCGTGCTCGCTCGAAAGCTATAACCTAACCTAAAACCAATCCCTGTTGCGTTAGTCATTCGACATAGAGGCGACTTATGTCATATTTGGGAACGTGTTGGATCGGATGTGAGGATGGACTAAATATTTACGAGCGAGCGGAGCGAGCGAGCAACGATCACAATATCCAAGCTATACATATACCTTATATTGCCTTGCACATATTTCGTGTTAGTACCTAATTTTGTCAGCCTTGTCGGACAACACATTGCACTGTACTATGAGAAAATAGTACTATTTATGTGAAACTATAGGTAAATTGTATACATTTGTCAGTAGGCAATAGGATAAAGGCTTCCAGCTCCTCGGGCTGGTGCGAATGTTTCAATGTCCGTATGTGCCAAACCGTTGGCTTGTGACACACCATTACGCGTCTCTCGATCGCTGCGCTCGCTCGAAAACTATAGCCTAACCTAAAACCAATCCATCTTGCGTTCATTATTCGATATGGTGGCGACTTATTTCAAATTTGCGAACGTGTCGGATCGGTTTTGAGGTTGGACTAGATTTTTACGAGCGGGAGGAGCGAGCGAGCAACGGTCACAATTGCCAAGCTATACATATACATTATATTGCCTTGCACATATTTCCTGTTAGTACCTAATTTTGTCAGCCATTTCGGACATCACATTGCACTGTACTATGAGGAAATAGTACTATTTATGTGAAACTATAGGTAAACTGTAAACATTTGTCAGTAGGCAATAGGATAAATACTTCCGCCTCCTCGGGCTGCTGCGAATGTTTCAATGTCCGTATGTGCCAAACCGTTGGTTTGTGACACACATTTAGGCGTCTCTCGCTCGCTGCGCTCGCTCGAAAACTATAGCCTAACCTAAAACCAATCCATCTTGCGATCATTATTCGATATGGTGGCGACATATTTTAAATTTGCGAACGTGTCGGATCGGTTGTGAGGTTCGACTAGATTTTTACGAGCGAGCGGAGCGAGCGAGCAACGGTCACAATTTCCAAGCTGTACATATACCTTATATGGCCTTGCATGTATTTCGTGTTAGTACCTAATTTTGACAGCCATTTCGGACAACACGTTGCACTATACTATGAGGAAATAGTACTATTTATGTGAAACTATAGGTAAATTGTATACATTTGTCAGTAGGCAATAGGATAAAGGCTTCCGTCTCCTCGGGCTGGTGCGAATATTTCAATGTCCGTATGAGCCAAACCGTTGGTTTGTGACACAACATTCCCCGTCCCTCGCTCGCCGTGCTCGCTAGAAAACTATAGCCTAACCTAAAACCAATCCATCTTGCGTTCATTATTCGATATGGTGGCGACATATTTCGAATTTGCGAACGTGTCGGATCGGTTGTGAGGTTGGACTAGATTTTTACGAGCGAGCGGAGCGAGCGAGCAACGGTCACAATTTCCAAGCTGTACATATACCTTATATTGCCTTGCATGTATTTCGTGTTAGTACCTAATTTTGTCAGCCATTTCGGACATCACAATGCACTATACTATGAGGAAATAGTACTATTTATGTGAAACTACTGGTAAACTGTATACATTTGTCAGTGGGCAATAGGATAGAGACTTCCGGCTCCTCGGGCTGGTGCGAATATTTCAATGTCCCCATGTGCCATACCGTTGTATTGTGACACAACTTTCCGCGTCCCTCGCTCGCAGTGCTCGCTAGAAAGCTATAGCCTAACCTAGAACGAATCCCTTTTGCGTTAGTCATTCGATATGGAGGAAACTTATTTCAAATTTGGGAACGTGTCGGATCGGTTGTGAGGTTGGACTAGATTTTTACGAGCGAGCAGAGCGAGCGAGCAGCGATCACAATTTCCAAGCTATACATATACCTTATATTGCCTTGCATATATTTCGTGTTATTACCTAATTTTGTCAGCCATTTCGGACATCACATTTCACTGTACTATGTGGATATAGTACTATTTAGGTGAAACTATTCATAAACTGTAAACATTTGTCAGTAGGCAATAGGATAAAGACTTCCCGCTCCTCTGGCTGGTGCGTATGTTTCAATGTCCGTATGTGCCAAACCGTTGGTTTGTGACACACCTTTACTCGTCGCTCGCTCGCCGTGCTCGCTAGAAAGCTATAGCCTAACCTAAAACCAATACATCTTGCTTTACACATTCGACATGGTGACGACTTATTTCAAATTTGGGAACGTGTCGGATCGGTTGCGAGGTTGGACTAAATTTTTACGAGCGAGCGGAACGAGCGAGCAACGATCACAGTTTCCAAGCTATACATATACCTTATATTGCCTTGCATATATTTCGTGTTATTACCTAATTTTGTCAGCCATTTCGGACATCACATTGCACTGTACTATGTGGAAATAGTACTATTTAGGTGAAGCTATTCATAAACTGTAAACATTTGTCAGTAGGCAATAGGATAAAGACTTCCGGCTCCTCGGGCTGGTGCGAATGTTTCAATGTCCCCATGTGCCAAACCGTTAGATTGTGACACAACATTCCCCGTCCCTCGCTCGCCGTGCTCGCTCGAAAACTATAGCCTAACATAAAACCAATCCATCTTGCGTTCATTATTCGATATGGCGGCGACATATTTCGAATTTGCGAACGTGTCGGATCGGTTGAGAGGTTGGACTAGATTTTTACGAGCGGGAGGAGCGAGCGAGCAACGGTCACAATTGCCAAGCTATACATATACATTATATTGCCTTGCACATATTTCCTGTTAGTACCTAATTTTGTCAGCCATTTCGGACATCACATTGCACTGTACTATGTGGAAATAGTACTATTTAGGTGAAACTATTCATAAACTGTAAACATTTGTTAGTAGGCAAAAGGATAAAGACGTCCGGCACCTCGGGCTGGTGCGATTGTTTCAATGTCCCCATGTGCCAAACCGTTGGATTGTGACACACCTCTCCGCGTCCCTCGTTCGCCGTGCTCGCTCGAAAGCTATAACCTAACCTAAAACCAATCCCTGTTGCGTTAGTCATTCGACATAGAGGCGACTTATGTCATATTTGGGAACGTGTTGGATCGGATGTGAGGATGGACTAAATAATTACGAGCGAGCGGAGCGAGCGAGCAACGATCACAATATCCAAGCTATACATATACCTTATATTGCCTTGCACATATTTCGTGTTAGTACCTAATTTTGTCAGCCTTGTCGGACAACACATTGCACTGTACTATGAGAAAATAGTACTATTTATGTGAAACTATAGGTAAATTGTATACATTTGTCAGTAGGCAATAGGATAAAGGCTTCCAGCTCCTCGGGCTGGTGCGAATGTTTCAATGTCCGTATGTGCCAAACTGTTGGTTTGTGACACACCTTTACTCGTCACTCGCTCGCCGTGCTCGTTCGAAAACTATAGCCTAACCTAAAACCAATCCATCTTGCGTTCATTATTCGATATGGTGGCGACATATTTCGAATTTGCGAACGTGTCGGATCGGTTGTGAGGTTGGACTAGATTTTTACGAGCGAGCGGAGCGAGCGAGCAGCGATCTCAATTTCCAAGCTATACATATACCTCATATTGCCTTGCATATATTTCGTGTTATTACCTAATTTTGTTAGCCATTTCGGCCATCACATTGCACTGTACTATGTGGAAATAGTACTATTTATGCGAAACTATTCATAAACTGTAAACATTTGTCAGTAGGCAATAGGATAAAGATTTCCGGCTCCTCGGGCTGGTGCGAATATTTCAATGTCCCCATGTGCCAAATCGTTGGATTGTGACACAATTTCCCCGTCTCTCGCTCGCCGTGCTCGCTCGAAAACTATAGCCTAACCTAAAACCAATCCACCTTGCGTTCATTATTCGATATGGCGGCGACATATTTCGAATTTGCGAAATGTCGGATCGGTTGTGAGGTTGGACTAGATTTTTACGAGCGAGCGGAGCGAGCGAGCAACGGTCACAATTTCCAAGCTGTACATATACCTTATATGGCCTTGCATGTATTTCCTGTTAGTTCCTAATTTTGTCAGCCATTTCGGAAAACACATTGCACTATACTATGAGGAAATAGTACCATTTATGTGAAACTATAGGTAAACTGTAAACATTTGTCAATAGTCAATAGGATAAAGACTTCCCGCTCCTCGGGCTGGTGCGAATGTTTCAATGTCCGTATGTGCCAAACTGTTGGTTTGTGACACACCTATACTCGTCGCTCGCTCGCTGCGCTCGTTCGAAAACTATAGCCTAACCTAAAACCAATCCATCTTGCGTTCATTATTCGATATGGTGGCGACATATTTCGAATTTGCGAACGTGTCGGATCGGTTGTGAGGTTGGACTAGATTTTTACGAGCGAGCGGAGCGAGCGAGCAACGGTCACAATTTCCAAGCTGTACATATACCTTATATGGCCTTGCATGTATTTCGTGTTAGTACCTAATTTTGTCAGCCATTTCGGTCATCACATTGCACTATACTATAAGGAAATAGTACTATTTATGTGAAACTATAGGTAAATTGTATACATTTGTCAGTAGGTAATAGGATAAAGGCTCCCGGCTCCTCGGGCTGGTGCGAATGTTTCAATGTCCGTATGTGCCAAACCGTTGGTATGTGACACACCTTTACTCGTCCTTCGCTCGCCGTGCTCGCTAGAAAGCTATAGCCTAACCTAGAACGAATCCCTTTTGCGTTAGTCATTCTATATGGAGGAAACTTATTTCAAATTTGGGAACGTGTCGGATCGGTTGTGAGGTTGGACTAGATTTTTACGAGCGAGCAGAGCGAGCGAGCAGCGATCACAATTTCCAAGCTATACATATACCTTATATTGCCTTGCATATATTTCGTGTTATTACCTAATTTTGTCAGCCATTTCGGACATCACATTGCACTATACTATGAGGAAATAGTACTATTTATGTGAAACTATTGGTAAACTGTAAAAATTTGTCAGTAGGCAATAGCATAAAGACTTCCGGCTCCTCGGGCTGGTGCGAATATTTCAATGTCCCATGTGCCAAACCGTTGGATTGTGACACAACATTCCCCGTCCCTCGCTCGCCGTGCTCGCTAGAAAACTATAGCCTAACCTAAAACCAATCCATCTTGCGTTCATTATTCGATATGGTGGCGACATATTTCGAATTTGCGAACGTGTCGGATCGGTTGTGAGGTTGGACTAGATTTTTACGAGCGAGCGGAGCGAGCGAGCAACGGTCACAATTTCCAAGCTGTACATATACCTTATATTGCCTTGCATGTATTTCGTGTTAGTACCTAATTTTGTCAGCCATTTCGGACATCACAATGCACTATACCATGAGGAAATAGTACTATTTATGTGAAACTACTGGTAAACTGTATACATTTGTCAGTGGGCAATAGGATAGAGACTTCCGGCTCCTCGGGCTGGTGCGAATATTTCAATGTCCCCATGTGCCATACCGTTGGATTGTGACACAACTTTCCGCGTCCCTCGCTCGCAGTGCTCGCTCGAAAACAATAGCCTAACCTAAAACCAATCCCTCTTGCGTTAGTCATTCGATATGGAGGAAACTTATTTCAAATTTGGGAACGTGTCGGATCGGTTGTGAGGTTGGACTAGATTTTTACGAGCGAGCAGAGCGAGCGAGCAGCGATCACAATTTCCAAGCTATACATATACCTTATATTGCCTTGCATATATTTCGTGTTATTACCTAATTTTGTCAGCCATTTCGGACATCACATTGCACTGTACTATGTGGAAATAGTACTATTTATGTGAAACTATTCATAAACTGTAAACATTTGTCAGTAGGCAATAGGATAAAGATTTCCGGCTCCTCGGGCTGGTGCGAATATTTCAATGTCCCCATGTGCCAAATCGTTGGATTGTGACACAACATTCCCCGTCCCTCGCTCGCCGTGCTCGCTAGAAAACTATAGCCTAACCTAAAACCAATCCATCTTGCGTTCATTATTCGATATGGTGGCGACATATTTCGAATTTGCGAACGTGTCGGATCGGTTGTGAGATTGGACTAGATTTTTACGAGCGAGCGGAGCGAGCGAGCAACGGTCGCAATTTCCAAGCTGTACATATACCTTATATTGCCTTGCATGTATTTCGTGTTAGTACCTTATTTTGTCAGCCATTTCGGAAAACACATTGCACTATACTATGAGGAAATAGTACTATTTATGTGAAACTATAGGTAAATTGTATACATTTGTCAGTAGGCAATAGGATAAAGGCTTCCTGCTCCTCGGGCTGGTGCGAATGTTTCAATGTCCGTGTGTGCCAAACCGTTGGTTTGTGACACACCTTTACTCGCCGCTCGCTCGCTGCGCTCGTTCGAAAACTATAGCCTAACCTAAAACCAATCCATCTTGCGTTCATTATTCGATATGGTGGCGACATATTTCAAATTTGCGAACGTGTCGGATCGGTTGTGAGGTTGGACTAGATTTTTACGAGCGAGCGGAGCGAGCGAGCAGCGATCTCAATTTCCAAGCTATACATATACCTTATATTGCCTTGCATATATTTCGTGTTATTACCTAATTTTGTTAGCCATTTCGGCCATCACATTGCACTGTACTATGTGGAAATAGTACTATTTATGTGAAACTATTCATAAACTGTAAACATTTGTCAGTAGGCAATAGGATAAAGATTTCCGGCTCCTCGGGCTGGTGCGAATGTTTCAATGTCCGTATGTGCCAAACTGTTGGTTTGTGACACACCTTTACTCGTCGCTCGCTCGCTGCGCTCGTTCGAAAACTATAGCCTAACCTAAAACCAATCCATCTTGCGTTCATTATTCGATATGGTGGCGACATATTTCGAATTTGCGAACGTGTCGGATCAGTTGTGAGGTTGGACTAGATTTTTACGAGCGAGCGGAGCGAGCGAGCAGCGATCACAATTTCCAAGCTATACATATACCTTATATTGCCTTGCATATATTTCGTGTTATTACCTAATTTTGTCAGCCATTTCGGACATCACATTGCACTATACTATGAGGAAATAGTACTATTTATGTGAAACTATTGGTAAACTGTAAACATTTGTCAGTAGGCAATAGCATAAAGACGTCCGGCTCCTCGGGCTGGTGCGAATATTTCAATGTCCCATGTGCCAAACCGTTGGATTGTGACACAACATTCCCCGTCCCTCGCTCGCCGTGCTCGCTAGAAAACTATAGCCTAACCTAAAACCAATCCATCTTGCGTTCATTATTCGATATGGTGGCGACATATTTCGAATTTGCGAACGTATCGGATCGATTGTGAGGTTGGACTAGATTTTTACGAGCGAGCTGAGCGAGCGAGCAACGGTCACAATTTCCAAGCTGTACATATACCTTATATGGCCTTGCATGTATTTCGTGTTAGTACCTAATTTTGTCAGCCATTTCGGTCATCACATTGCACTATACTATGTGGAAATAGTACTATTTATGTGAAACTATAGGTAAATTGTATACATTTGTCAGTAGGTAATAGGATAAAGGCTCCCGGCTCCTCGGGCTGGTGCGAATGTTTCAATGTCCGTATGTGCCAAACCGTTGGTATGTGACACACCTTTACTCGCCCTTCGCTCGCCGTGCTCGCTAGAAAGCTATAGCCTAACCTAGAACGAATCCCTTTTGCGTTAGTCATTCTATATGGAGGAAACTTATTTCAAATTTGGGAACGTGTCGGATCGGTTGTGAGGTTGGACTAGATTTTTACGAGCGAGCAGAGCGAGCGAGCAGCGATCACAATTTCCAAGCTATACATATACCTTTTATTGCCTTGCATATATTTCGTGTTATTACCTAATTTTGTCAGCCATTTCGGACATCACATTGCACTGTACTATGTGGAAATAGTACTAATTATGTGAAACTATTCATAAACTGTAAACATTTGTCAGTATGCAATAGGATAAAGGCTTCCGGCTCCTCGGGCTGGTGCGAATGTTTCAATGTCCGTATGTGCCAAACCGTTGGTTTGTGACACACCTTTACTCGCCGCTCGCTCGCTGCGCTCGTTCGAAAACTATAGCCTAACCTAAAACCAATCCATCTTGCGTTCATTATTCGATATGGTGGCGACATATTTCGAATTTGCGAACGTGTCGGATCGGTTGTGAGGTTGGACTAGATTTTTACGAGCGAGCGGAGCGAGCGAGCAGCGATCTCAATTTCCAAGCTATACATACACCTTATATTGCCTTGCATATATTTCGTGTTATTACCTAATTTTGTTAGCCATTTCGGCCATCACATTGCACTGTACTATGTGGAAATAGTACTACTTATGTGAAACTATTCATAAACTGTAAACATTTGTCAGTAGGCAATAGGATAAAGATTTCCGGCTCCTCGGGCTGGTGCGAATATTTCAATGTCCCCATGAGGCAAATCGTTGGATTGTGACACAACTTTCCCCGTCTCTCGCTCGCCGTGCTCGCTCGAAAACTATAGCCTAACCTAAAACCAATCCATCTTGCGTTCATTATTCGATATGGCGGCGACATATTTCGAATTTGCGAACGTGTCGGATGGGTTGTGAGGTTGGACTAGATTTTTACGAGCGAGCGGAGCGAGCGAGCAACGGTCACAATTTGCAAGCTGTACATATATCTTATATGGCCTTGCATGTATTTCCTGTTAGTACCTAATTTTGTCAGCCATTTCGGAAAACACATTGCACTATACTATGAGGAAATAGTACTATTTATGTGAAACTATAGGTAAATTGTATACATTTGTCAGTAGGCAATAGGATAAAGGCTTCCGGCTCCTCGGGCTGGTGCGAATGTTTCAATGTCCGTATGTGCAAACCGTTGGTTTGTGACACACCTTTACTCGTCCTTCGCTCGCCGTGCTCGCTAGAAAGCTATAGCCTAACCTAGAACGAATCCCTCTTGCGTTAGTCATTCGATATGGAGGAAACTTATTTCAAATTTGGGAACGTGTCGGATCGGTTGTGAGGTTGGACTAGATTTTTACGAGCGAGCAGAGCGAGCGAGCAGCGATCACAATTTCCAAGCTATACATATACCTTATATTGCCTTGCATATATTTCGTGTTATTACCTAATTTTGTCAGCCATTTCGGACATCACATTGCACTGTAGTATGAGGAAATAGTACTATTTATGTGAAACTATAGGTAAACTGTAAACATTTGTCAGTAGGCAATAGCATAAGGACTTCCGGATCCTCGGGCTGGTGCGAATGTTTCAATGTCCGTATGTGCCAAACCGTTGGTTTGTGACACACCTTTACTCGTCTCTCGCTCGCCGTGCTCGCTAGAAAGCTATAGCTTAACCAAAAACCAATCCCTCTTTCGTTCGTTATTAGATATGGCGGCGACATATTTCGATTTTGCGAACTTGTCGGATCGGTTGTGAGGTTGGACTAGATTTTTACGAGCGAGCGGAGCGAGCGAGCAACGGTCACAATTTCCAAGCTGTACATATACCATATATGGCCTTGCATGTATTTCCTGTTAGTACCTAATTTTGTCAGCCATTTCGGAAAACACATTGCACTATACTATGAGGAAATAGTACTATTTATGTGAAACTATAGGTAAACTGTAAACATTTGTCAATAGGCAATAGGATAAAGACTTCCCGCTCCTCGGGCTGGTGCGAATGTTTCAATGTCCGTATGTGCCAAACTGTTGGTTTGTGACACACCTTTACTCGTCGCTCGCTCGCTGCGCTCGTTCGAAAACTATAGCCTAACCTAAAACCAATCCATCTTGCGTTCATTATTCGATATGGTGGCGACATATTTCGAATTTGCGAACGTGTCGGATCGGTTGTGAGGTTGGACTAAATTTTTACGAGCGAGCGGAGCGAGCGAGCTACGATCACAATTTCCATGTTATACATATACCTTATATTGCCTTGCATATATTTCGTGTCATTACCTAATTTTGTCAGCCATTTCTGACATAACATTGCACTGTACAATGTGGACATAGTACTATTTATGTGAAACTAGTGGTAAACTGTAAACATTTGTCAGTAGGCAATAGCATAAGGACTTCCGGATCCTCGGGCTGGTGCGAATGTTTCAATGTCCGTATGTGCCAAACCGTTGGTTTGTGACACACCTTTACTCGTCCCTCGCTCGCCGTGCTCGCTAGAAAGCTATAGCCTAACCTAAAACCATACATCTTGCGTTCATTATTCGATATGGTGGCGACATCTATCGAATTTGGGAACGTGTCGGATCGGTTGTGAGGTTGGACTAGATTTTTACGAGCGAGCGGAGCGAGCGAGCAACGGTCACAATTTCCAAGCTGTTCATATACCTTATATGGCCTTGCATGTATTTCGTGTTAGTACCTAATTTTGTCAGCCATTTCGGTCATCACATTGCACTATACTATGAGGAAATAGTACTATTTATGTGAAACTATAGGTCAATTGTATACATTTGTCAGTAGGCAATAGGATAAAGACTTCCGGCTACTCGGGCTTGTGCGAATATTTCAATGTCTGTATGTGCCAAACCGTTGCTTTGTGGCACACCTTTACGCGTCTCTCGCTCGCTGCGCTCGCTCGAAAGCTATAGCCTAACCTAAAACCATACATCTTGCGTTCATTATTCGATATGGTGGCGACATCTATCGAATTTGCGAACGTGTCGGATCGGTTGTGAGGTTGGACTAGATTTTTACGTGCGAGCGGAGCGAGCGAATAACGGTCATCATTTCCAAGCTATACATATACCTTATATTGCCTTGCATATGTTTCGTGTTATTACCAAATTTTGTCAGCCATTTCTGACATCACATTGCACTGTAGTATGTGGAAATAGTACTATTTATGTGAAACTATTCATAAGCTGTAAACATTTGTCAGTAGGCCATAGGATAAAGGCTTCCGGCTCCTCGGGCTTGTGCGAATATTTCAATGTCCGTATGTGCCAAACCGTTGGTTTGAGACACACCTTTACGCGTCTCTCGCTCGCTGCGCTCGCTCGAAAGCTATAGCCTAACCTAAAACCATACATCTTGCGCTCACTAATCGATTTGGTGGCGACATATTTCGAATCTGCGAACGTGTCGTATCGGTTGTGAGGTTGGACTAGATTTTTACGAGCGAATGGAGCGAGCGAGCAACGGTGACAATTTCCAAGCTATACATATACCTTATATTGCATTGCATTTGTTTCGTGTTATTACCTAATTTTGTCAGCCATTTCGGACATCACATTGGACTGTAGTATGTGGAAATAGTACTATTTATGTGAAACTATTCATAAACTGTAAACATTTGTCAGTAGGCCATAGGATAAATACTTCCGGCTCCTCGGGTTGGTGCAAATATTTCAATGTCCGTATGTGCCAAACCGTTGGTTTGTGACACACCTTTACGCATCTCTCGCTCGCTGCGCTCGCTCGAAAGCTAAAGCCTAACCTAAAACCATACATCTTGCGTTCATTATTCGATATGGTGGCGACATATATCGAATTTGCGAACGTGTCGGATCGGTTGTGAGGTTGAACTAGATTTTTACGTGCGAGCGGAGCGACGGAGCAACGATCATAATTTCCAAGCTATACATATACCTTATATTGCCTTGCATATATTTCGTGTTATTACCTAATTTTGTCAGCCATTTCGGACATCACATTGCAGTGTACTATGTGGAAATAGTACTAATTTTGTGAAACTATTCATAAACTGTAAACATTTGTCAATAGGCAATAGGATAAAGACTTCCCGCTCCTCGGGCTGGTGCGAATGTTTCAATGTCCGTATGTGCCAAACTGTTGGTTTGTGACACACCTTTACTCGTCGCTCGCTCGCTGCGCTCGTTCGAAAAATATAGCCTAACCTAAAACCAATCCATCTTGCGTTCATTATTCGATATGGTGGCGACATATTTCGAATTTGCGAACGTGTCGGATCGGTTGTGAGGTTGGACTAGATTTTTACGAGCGAGCGGAGCGAGCGAGCAGCGATCACAATTTCCAAGCTATACATATACCTTATATTGCCTTGCATATATTTCGTGTTATTACCTAATTTTGTCAGCCATTTCGGACATCACATTGCACTATACTATGAGGAAATAGTACTATTTATGTGAAACTATTGGTAAACTGTAAACATTTGTCAGTAGGCAATAGCATAAAGACTTCCGGCTCCCCGGGCTGGTGCGAATATTTCAATGTCCCATGTGCCAAACCGTTGGATTGTGACACAACATTCCCCGTCCCTCGCTCGCCGTGCTCGCTAGAAAACTATAGCCTAACCTAAAACCAATCCATCTTGCGTTCATTATTCGATATGGTGGCGACATATTTCGAATTTGCGAACGTGTCGGATCGATTGTGAGGTTGGACTAGATTTTTACGAGCGAGCTGAGCGAGCGAGCAACGGTCACAATTTCCAAGCTGTACATATACCTTATATGGCCTTGCATGTATTTCGTGTTAGTACCTAATTTTGTCAGCCATTTCGGTCATCACATTGCACTATACTATGTGGAAATAGTACTATTTATGTGAAACTATAGGTAAATTGTATACATTTGTCAGTAGGTAATAGGATAAAGGCTCCCGGCTCCTCGGGCTGGTGCGAATGTTTCAATGTCCGTATGTGCCAAACCGTTGGTATGTGACACACCTTTACTCGCCCTTCGCTCGCCGTGCCCGCTAGAAAGCTATAGCCTAACCTAGAACGAATCCCTTTTGCGTTAGTCATTCTATATGGAGGAAACTTATTTCAAATTTGGGAACGTGTCGGATCGGTTGTGAGGTTGGACTAGATTTTTACGAGCGAGCAGAGCGAGCGAGCAGCGATCACAATTTCCAAGCTATACATATACCTTATATTGCCTTGCATATATTTCGTGTTATTACCTAATTTTGTCAGCCATTTCGGACATCACATTGCACTGTACTATGTGGAAATAGTACTAATTATGTGAAACTATTCATAAACTGTAAACATTTGTCAGTAGGCAATAGGATAAAGGCTTCCGGCTCCTCGGGCTGGTGCGAATGTTTCAATGTCCGTATGTGCCAAACCGTTGGTTTGTGACACACCTTTACTCGCCGCTCGCTCGCTGCGCTCGTTCGAAAACTATAGCCTAACCTAAAACCAATCCATCTTGCGTTCATTATTCGATATGGTGGCGACATATTTCGAATTTGCGAACGTGTCGGATCGGTTGTGAGGTTGGACTAGATTTTTACGAGCGAGCGGAGCGAGCGAGCAGCGATCTCAATTTCCAAGCTATACATACACCTTATATTGCCTTGCATATATTTCGTGTTATTACCTAATTTTGTTAGCCATTTCGGCCATCACATTGCACTGTACTATGTGGAAATAGTACTACTTATGTGAAACTATTCATAAACTGTAAACATTTGTCAGTAGGCAATAGGATAAAGATTTCCGGCTCCTCGGGCTGGTGCGAATATTTCAATGTCCCCATGAGGCAAATCGTTGGATTGTGACACAACTTTCCCCGTCTCTCGCTCGCCGTGCTCGCTCGAAAACTATAGCCTAACCTAAAACCAATCCATCTTGCGTTCATTATTCGATATGGCGGCGACATATTTCGAATTTGCGAACGTGTCGGATGGGTTGTGAGGTTGGACTAGATTTTTACGAGCGAGCGGAGCGAGCGAGCAACGGTCACAATTTGCAAGCTGTACATATATCTTATATGGCCTTGCATGTATTTCCTGTTAGTACCTAATTTTGTCAGCCACTTCGGAAAACACATTGCACTATACTATGAGGAAATAGTACTATTTATGTGAAACTATAGGTAAATTGTATACATTTGTCAGTAGGCAATAGGATAAAGGCTTCCGGCTCCTCGGGCTGGTGCGAATGTTTCAATGTCCGTATGTGCAAACCGTTGGTTTGTGACACACCTTTACTCGTCCTTCGCTCGCCGTGCTCGCTAGAAAGCTATAGCCTAACCTAGAACGAATCCCTCTTGCGTTAGTCATTCGATATGGAGGAAACTTATTTCAAATTTGGGAACGTGTCGGATCGGTTGTGAGGTTGGACTAGATTTTTACGAGCGAGCAGAGCGAGCGAGCAGCGATCACAATTTCCAAGCTATACATATACCTTATATTGCCTTGCATATATTTCGTGTTATTACCTAATTTTGTCAGCCATTTCGGACATCACATTGCACTGTAGTATGAGGAAATAGTACTATTTATGTGAAACTATAGGTAAACTGTAAACATTTGTCAGTAGGCAATAGCATAAGGACTTCCGGATCCTCGGGCTGGTGCGAATGTTTCAATGTCCGTATGTGCCAAACCGTTGGTTTGTGACACACCTTTACTCGTCCCTCGCTCGCCGTGCTCGCTAGAAAGCTATAGCTTAACCAAAAACCAATCCCTCTTTCGTTCGTTATTAGATATGGCGGCGACGTATTTCGAATTTGCGAACTTGTCGGATCGGTTGTGAGGTTGGACTAGATTTTTACGAGCGAGCGGAGCGAGCGAGCAACGGTCACAATTTCCAAGCTGTACATATACCATATATGGCCTTGCATGTATTTCCTGTTAGTACCTAATTTTGTCAGCCATTTCGGAAAACACATTGCACTATACTATGAGGAAATAGTACTATTTATGTGAAACTATAGGTAAACTGTAAACATTTGTCAATAGGCAATAGGATAAAGACTTCCCGCTCCTCGGGCTGGTGCGAATGTTTCAATGTCCGTATGTGCCAAACTGTTGGTTTGTGACACACCTTTATTCGTCGCTCGCTCGCTGCGCTCGTTCGAAAACTATAGCCTAACCTAAAACCAATCCATCTTGCGTTCATTATTCGATATGGTGGCGACATATTTCGAATTTGCGAACGTGTCGGATCGGTTGTGAGGTTGGACTAAATTTTTACGAGCGAGCGGAGCGAGCGAGCTACGATCACAATTTCCATGTTATACATATACCTTATATTGCCTTGCATATATTTCGTGTCATTACCTAATTTTGTCAGCCATTTCTGACATAACATTGCACTGTACAATGTGGAAATAGTACTATTTATGTGAAACTAGTGGTAAACTGTAAACATTTGTCAGTAGGCAATAGCATATGGACTTCCGGATCCTCGGGCTGGTGCGAATGTTTCAATGTCCGTATGTGCCAAACCGTTGGTTTGTGACACACCTTTACTCGTCCCTCGCTCGCCGTGCTCGCTAGAAAGCTATAGCTTAACCAAAAACCAATCCCTCTTGCGTTCGTTATTAGATATGGCGGCGACATATTTCGAATTTGCGAACGTGTCGGATCGGTTGTGAGGTTGGACTAGATTTTTACGAGCGAGCGGAGCGAGCGAGCAACGGTCACAATTTCCAAGCTGTACATATACCTTATATGGCCTTGCATGTATTTCGTGTTAGTACCTAATTTTGTCAGCCATTTCTGACATCACATTGCACTGTAGTATGTGGAAATAGTACTATTTATGTGAAACTATTCATAAGCTGTAAACATTTGTCAGTAGGCCATAGGATAAATACTTCCGGCTCCTCGGTCTTGTGCGAATATTTCAATGTCCGCATGTGCCAAACAGTTGGTTTGTGACACACATTTACGCGTCTCTTGCTCGCTGAGCTCGCTCGAAAGCTATAGCCTAACCTAAAACCAATCCATCTTGCGTTCATTATTCGATATGGCGGCGACATATATCGAATTTGCGAACGTGTCGGATCGGTTGTGAGGTTGGACTAGATTTTTACGAGCGAGCGGAGCGAGCGAATAACGGTCATCATTTCCAAGCTATACATATACCTTATATTGCCTTGCATATGTTTCGTGTTATTACCTAATTTTGTCAGCCATTTCTGACATCACATTGCACTGTAGTATGTGGAAATAGTACTATTTATGTGAAACTATTCATAAGCTGTAAACATTTGTCAGTAGGCCATAGGATAAAGGCTTCCGGCTCCTCGGGCTTGTGCGAATATTTCAATGTCCGTATGTGCCAAACCGTTGGTTTGTGACACACCTTTACGCGTCTCTCGCTCGCTGCGCTCGCTCGAAAGCTATAGCCTAACCTAAAACCATACATCTTGCGTTCAGTAATCGATATGGTGGCGACATATTTCGAATTTACGAACGTGTCGCATCGGTTGTGAGGTTGGACTAGATTTTTACGAGCGAGCGGAGCGAGCGAGCAACGGTGACATTTTCCAAGCTATACATATACCTTATATTGCATTGCATTAGTTTCGTGTTATTACCTAATTTTGTCAGCCATTTCGGACATCACATTGCACTTTACTATGTGGAAATAGTACTATTTATGTGAAACTATTCATAAACGGTAAACATTTGTCAGTAGGCAATTCGATAAAGACTTCCGGCTCCTCGGGCTGGTGCGAATATTTCAATGTCCGTATGTGCCAAACCGTTGGTTTGTGACACACCTTTACGCGTCTCTCGCTCGCTGCGCTCGCTCGAAAGCCATAGCCTAACCTAAAACCAACACATCTTGCGTTCATTATTCGATATGGTGGCAACATATATCGAATTTGCGAACGACTCGCATCGGTTGTGAGGTTGGACTAGATTTTTACGAGCGAGCGGAGCGAGCGAGCAACGGTGATAATTTCCAAGCTATACATATACCTTATATTGCATTGCATTTGTTTCGTGTTATTACCTAATTTTGTCAGCCATTTCTGACATCACATTGCACTTTACTATGTGGAAATAGTACTATTTATGTGAAAGTATTCATAAACTGTAAACATTTGTCAGTAGGCAATTCGATAAAGACTTCCGGCTCCTGGGGCTGGTGCGAATATTTCATTGTCCGTATGTGCCAAACCGTTGGTTTGTGACTCACCTTTACGCGTCCCTCGCTCGCTGAGCTCGCTCGAAAACTATTGCCCAACCTAAAACCAATCCATCTTGCGTTCATTATTCGATATGGTGGCGACTTATTTCAAATTTGCGAAAGTGTCGTATCGGTTGTGAGGTTGAACTAGATTTTTACGAGCGAGCGGAGCGAGCGAGCAACGATCACAATTTCCAAGCTATACATATACCTTATATTGCCTTGCATATATTTCGTGTTATTACCTAATTTTGTCAGCCATTTCGGCCATCACATTGCACTGTACTATGTGGAAATAGTACTATTTATGTGAAACTATTCATAAACTGTAAACATTTGTCAGTAGGCAATAAGATAAAGACTTCCGGCTCCTCGGGCTGGTGCGAATATTTCAATGTCACCATGTGCCAAATCGTTGGATTGAGACACAACTTTCCCCGTCTCTCGCACGCCGTGCTCGCTCAAAAACTATAGCCTAACCTAAAACCAATCCATCTTGCGCTCATTATTCGATATGGCGGCGACATATTTCGAATTTGCGAACGTGTCGGATCGGTTGTGAGGTTGGACTAGATTTTTACGAGCGAGCGGAGCGAGCGAGCAACGGTCACAATTTCCAAGCTGTACATATACCTTATATGGCCTTGCATGTATTTCGTGTTAGTACCTAATTTTGTCAGCCATTTCGATCATCACATTGCACTATACTATGAGGAAATAGTACTATTTATGTGAAACTATAGGTAAATTGTATACATTTGTCAGTAGGTAATAGGATAAAGGCTCCCGGCTCCTCGGGCTGGTGCGAATGTTTCAATGTCCGTATGTGCCAAACCGTTGGTATGTGACACACCTTTACTCGTCCTTCGCTCGCCGTGCTCGCTAGAAAGCTATAGCCTAACCTAGAACGAATCCCTTTTGCGTTAGTCATTCTATATGGAGGAAACTTATTTCAAATTTGGGAACGTGTCGCATCGGTTGTGAGGTTGGACTTGATTTTTACGAGCGAGCAGAGCGAGCGAGCAGCGATCACAATTTCCAAGCTATACATATACCTTATATTGCCTTGCATATATTTCGTGTTATTAGCTAATTTTGTCGGCCATTTCGGACATCACATTGCACTGTACTATGTGGAAATAGTACTAATTATGTGAAACTATTCATAAAGTGTAAACATTTGTCAGTAGGCAATAGGATAAAGGCTTCCGGCTCCTCGGGCTGGTGCGAATGTTTCAATGTCCGTATGTGCCAAACCGTTGGTTTGTGACACACCTTTACTCGCCGCTCGCTCGCTGCGCTCGTTCGAAAACTATAGCCTAACCTAAAACCAATCCATCTTGCGTTCATTATTCGATATGGTGGCGACATATTTCGAATTTGCGATCGTGTCGGATCGGTTGTGAGGTTGGACTAGATTTTTACGAGCGAGCGGAGCGAGCGAGCAGCGATCTCAATTTCCAAGCTATACATATACCTTATATTGCCTTGCATATATTTCGTGTTATTACCTAATTTTGTTAGCCATTTCGGCCATCACATTGCACTGTACTATGTGGAAATAGTACTACTTATGTGAAACTATTCATAAACTGTAAACATTTGTCAGTAGGCAATAGGATAAAGATTTCCGGCTCCTCGGGCTGGTGCGAATATTTCAATGTCCCCATGAGGCAAATCGTTGGATTGTGACACAACTTTCCCCGTCTCTCGCTCGCCGTGCTCGCTCGAAAACTATAGCCTAACCTAAAACCAATCCATCTTGCGTTCATTATTCGATATGGCGGCGACATATTTCGAATTTGCGAACGTGTCGGATCGGTTGTGAGGTTGGACTAGATTTTTACGAGCGAGCGGAGCGAGCGAGCAACGGTCACAATTTCCAAGCTGTACATATACCTTATATGGCCTTGCATGTATTTCCTGTTAGTACCTAATTTTGTCAGCCATTTCGGAAAACACATTGCACTATACTATGAGGAAATAGTACTATTTATGTGAAACTATAGGTAAATTGTATACATTTGTCAGTAGGCAATAGGATAAAGGCTTCCGGCTCCTCGGGCTGGTGCGAATGTTTCAATGTCCGTATGTGCAAACCGTTGGTTTGTGACACACCTTTACTCGTCCTTCGCTCGCCGTGCTCGCTAGAAAGCTATAGCCTAACCTAGAACGAATCCCTCTTGCGTTAGTCATTCGATATGGAGGAAACTTATTTCAAATTTGGGAACGTGTCGGATCGGTTGTGAGGTTGGACTAGATTTTTACGAGCGAGCAGAGCGAGCGAGCAGCGATCACAATTTCCAAGCTATACATATACCTCATATTGCCTTGCATATATTTCGTGTTATTGCCTAATTTTGTTAGCCATTTCGGCCATCACATTGCACTGTACTATGTGGAAATAGTACTATTTATGTGAAACTATTCATAAACTGTAAACATTTGTCAGTAGGCAATAGGATAAAGATTTCCGGCTCCTCGGGCTGGTGCGAATATTTCAATGTCCCCATGTGCCAAATCGTTGGATTGTGACACAACTTTCCCCGTCTCTCGCTCGCCGTGCTCGCTCGAAAACTATAGCCTGACCTAAAACCAATCCACCTTGCGTTCATTATTCGATATGGCGGCGACATATTTCGAATTTGCGAAATGTCGGATCGGTTGTGAGGTTGGACTAGATTTTTACGAGCGAGCAGAGCGAGCGAGCAACGGTCACAATTTCCAAGCTGTACATATACCTTATATGGCCTTGCATGTATTTCCTGTTAGTACCTAATTTTGTCAGCCATTTCGGAAAACACATTGCACTATACTATGAGGAAATAGTACCATTTATGTGAAACTATAGGTAAATTGTATACATTTGTCAGTAGGCAATAGGATAAAGGCTTCCGGCTCCTCGGGCTGGAGCGAATGTTTCAATGTCCGTATGTGCAAACCGTTGGTTTGTGACACACCTTTACTCGTCCTTCGCTCGCCGTGCTCGCTAGAAAGCTATAGCCTAACCTAGAACGAATCCCTCTTGCGTTAGTCATTCGATATGGAGGAAACTTATTTCAAATTTGGGAACGTGTCGGATCGGTTGTGAGGATGGACTAGATTTTTACGAGCGAGCAGAGCGAGCGAGCAGCGATCACAATTTCCAAGCTATACATATACCTTATATTGCCTTGCATATATTTCGTGTTATTACCTAATTTTGTCAGCCATTTCGGACATCACATTGCACTGTAGTATGAGGAAATAGTACTATTTATGTGAAACTATAGGTAAACTGTAAACATTTGTCAATAGGCAATAGGATAAAGACTTCCCGCTCCTCGGGCTGGTGCGAATGTTTCAATGTCCGTATGTGCCAAACTGTTGGTTTGGGACACACCTTTACTCGTCGCTCGCTCGCTGCGCTCGTTCGAAAACTATAGCCTAACCTAAAACCAATCCATCTTGCGTTCATTATTCGATATGGTGGCGACATATTTCGAATTTGCGAACGTGTCGGATCGGTTGTGAGGTTGGACTAGATTTTTACGAGCGAGCGGAGCGAGCGAGCAGCGATCACAATTTCCAAGCTATACATATACCTTATATTGCCTTGCATATATTTCGTGTTATTACCTAATTTTGTCAGCCATTTCTGACATCACATTGCACTTTACTATGTGGAAATAGTACTATTTATGTGAAACTATTCATAAACTGTAAACATTTGTCAGTAGGCAATTCGATAAAGACTTCCGGCTCCTGGGGCTGGTGCGAATATTTCATTGTCCGTATGTGCCAAACCGTTGGTTTGTGACTCACCTTTACGCGTCCCTCGCTCGCTGAGCTCGCTCGAAAACTATTGCCCAACCTAAAACCAATCCATCTTGCGTTCATTATTCGATATGGTGGCGACTTATTTCAAATTTGCGAAAGTGTCGTATCGGTTGTGAGGTTGAACTAGATTTTTACGAGCGAGCGGAGCGAGCGAGCAACGATCACAATTTCCAAGCTATACATATACCTTATATTGCCTTGCATATATTTCGTGTTATTACCTAATTTTGTCAGCCATTTCGGCCATCACATTGCACTGTACTATGTGGAAATAGTACTATTTATGTGAAACTATTCATAAACTGTAAACATTTGTCAGTAGGCAATAGGATAAAGACTTCCGGCTCCTCGGGCTGGTGCGAATATTTCAATGTCACCATGTGCCAAATCGTTGGATTGAGACACAACATTCCCCGTCTCTCGCACGCAGTGCTCGCTCAAAAACTATAGCCTAACCTAAAACCAATCCATCTTGTGCTCATTATTCGATATGGCGGCGACATATTTCGAATTTGCGAACGTGTCGGATCGGTTGTGAGGTTGGACTAGATTTTTACGAGCGAGCGGAGCGAGCGAGCAACGGTCACAATTTCCAAGCTGTACATATACCTTATATTGCATTGCATAAGTTTCGTGTTATTACCTAATTTTGTCAGCCAATCCGGACATCACATTGCACTATACTATGAGGAAATAGTACTATTTATGTGAAACTATTGGTAAACTGTAAACATTTGTCAGTAGGCAATAGCATAAAGACTTTCGGCTCCTCGGGCTGGTGCGAATATTTCAATGTCCGTATGTGCCAAACCGTTGGTTTGTGACACACCTTTACGCGTCTCTCGCTCGCTGCGCTCGCTCGAAAGCCATAGCCTAACCTAAAACCAACACATCTTGCGTTCATTATTCGATATGGTGGCAACATATATCGAATTTGCGAACGACTCGCATCGGTTGTGAGGTTGGACTAGATTTTTACGAGCGAGCGGAGCGAGCGAGCAACGATCACAATTTCCAAGCAATACATATACCTTATATTGCCTTGCATATATTTCGTGTTATTTCCTAATTTTGTCAGCCATTTCTGACATCAAATTGCACTTTACTATGTGGATATAGTACTATTTATGTGAAACTATTCATAAACTGTAAACATTTGTCAGTAGGCAATTCGATAAAGACTTCCGGCTCCTCGGGCTGGTGCGAATGTTTCAATGTCCGTATGTGCCAAACTGTTGGTTTGTGACACACCTTTACTCGTCGCTCGCTCGCTGCGCTCGTTCGAAAACTATAGCCTAACCTAAAACCAATCCACCTTGCGTTCATTATTCGATATGGTGGCGACATATTTCGAATTTGCGAACGTGTCGGATCTGTTGTGAGGTTGGACTAAATTTTTACGAGCGAGCGGAGCAAGCGAGCAACGATCACAATTTCCATGTTATACATATACCTTATATTGCCTTGCATATATTTCGTGTCATTACCTAATTTTGTCAGACATTTCTGACATAACATTGCACTGTACAATGTGGAAATAGTACTATTTATGTGAAACTATTGGTAAACTGTAAACATTTGTCAGTAGGCAATAGCATAAGGACTTCCGGATCCTCGGGCTGGTGCGAATGTTTCAATGTCCGTATGTGCCAAACCGTTGGTTTGTGACACACCTTTACTCGTCCCTCGCTCGCCGTGCTCGCTAGAAAGCTATAGCTTAGCCAAAAACCAATCCCTCTTGCGTTCGTTATTAGATATGGCGGCGACATATTTCGAATTTGCGAACGTGTCGGGTCGGTTGCGAGGTTGGACTAGATTTTTACGAGCGAGCGGAGCGAGCGAGCAACGGTCACAATTTCCAAGCTGTACATATACCTTATATGGCCTTGCATGTATTTCGTGTTAGTACCTAATTTTGTCAGCCATTTCGGTCATCACATTGCACTATACTATGAGGAAATAGTACTATTTATGTGAAACTATAGGTCAATTGTATACATTTGTCAGTAGGCAATAGGATAAAGCCTTCCGGCTACCCGGGCTTGTGCGAATATTTCAATGTCTGTATGTGCCAAACCGTTGCTTTGTGGCACACCTTTACGCGTCTCTCGCTCGCTGCGCTCGCTCGAAAGCTATAGCCTAACCTAAAACCATACATCTTGCGTTCATTATTCGATATGGTGGCGACATCTATCGAATTTGCGAACGTGTCGGATCGGTTGTGAGGTTGGACTAGATTTTTACGAGCGAGCGGAGCGAGCGAATAACGGTCATCATTTCCAAGCTATACATATACCTTATATTGCCTTGCATATGTTTCGTGTTATTACCTAATTTTGTCAGCCATTTCTGACATCACATTGCACTGTAGTATTTGGAAATAGTACTATTTATGTGAAACTATTCATAAGCTGTAAACATTTGTCAGTAGGCCATAGGATAAAGGCTTCCGGCTCCTCGGGCTTGTGCGAATATTTCAATGTCCGTATGTGCCAAACCGTTGGTTCGTGACACACCTTTACGCGTCTCTCGCTCGCTGCGCTCGCTCGAAAGCTATAGCCTAACCTAAAACCATACATCTTGCATTCATTATTCGATATGGTGGCGACATATATCGAATTTGCGAACGTGTCGGATTGGTTGTGAGGTTGGACTAGATTTTTACGAGCGAGCGGAGCGAGCGAGCGACGGTCACAATTTCCAAGCTGTACATATACCTTATATGGCCTTGCATGTATTTCCTGTTAGTACCTAATTTTGTCAGCCATTTCGGAAAACACATTGCACTATACTATGAGGAAATAGTACTATTTATGTGAAACTATAGGTAAATTGTATACATTTGTCAGTAGGCAATAGGATAAAGGCTTCCGGCTCCTCGGGCTGGTGCGAATGTTTCAATGTCCGTATGTGCAAACCGTTGGTTTGTGACACACCTTTACTCGTCCTTCGCTCGCCGTGCTCGCTAGAAAGCTATAGCCTAACCTAGAACGAATCCCTCTTGCGTTAGTCATTCGATATGGAGGAAACTTATTTCAAATTTGGGAACGTGTCGGATCGGTTGTGAGGTTGGACTAGATTTTTACGAGCGAGCAGAGCGAGCGAGCAGCGATCACAATTTCCAAGCTATACATATACCTCATATTGCCTTGCATATATTTCGTGTTATTGCCTAATTTTGTTAGCCATTTCGGCCATCACATTGCACTGTACTATGTGGAAATAGTACTATTTATGTGAAACTATTCATAAACTGTAAACATTTGTCAGTAGGCAATAGGATAAAGATTTCCGGCTCCTCGGGCTGGTGCGAATATTTCAATGTCCCCATGTGCCAAATCGTTGGATTGTGACACAACTTTCCCCGTCTCTCGCTCGCCGTGCTCGCTCGAAAACTATAGCCTAACCTAAAACCAATCCACCTTGCGTTCATTATTCGATATGGCGGCGACATATTTCGAATTTGCGAAATGTCGGATCGGTTGTGAGGTTGGACTAGATTTTTACGCGCGAGCAGAGCGAGCGAGCAACGGTCACAATTTCCAAGCTGTACATATACCTTATATGGCCTTGCATGTATTTCCTGTTAGTACCTAATTTTGTCAGCCATTTCGGAAAACACATTGCACTATACTATGAGGAAATAGTACCATTTATGTGAAACTATAGGTAAATTGTATACATTTGTCAGTAGGCAATAGGATAAAGGCTTCCGGCTCCTCGGGCTGGAGCGAATGTTTCAATGTCCGTATGTGCAAACGGTTGGTTTGTGACACACCTTTACTCGTCCTTCGCTCGCCGTGCTCGCTAGAAAGCTATAGCCTAACCTAGAACGAATCCCTCTTGCGTTAGTCATTCGATATGGATGAAACTTATTTCAAATTTGGGAACGTGTCGGATCGGTTGTGAGGATGGACTAGATTTTTACGAGCGAGCAGAGCGAGCGAGCAGCGATCACAATTTCCAAGCTATACATATACCTTATATTGCCTTGCATATATTTCGTGTTATTACCTAATTTTGTCAGCCATTTCGGACATCACATTGCACTGTAGTATGAGGAAATAGTACTATTTATGTGAAACTATAGGTAAACTGTAAACATTTGTCAATAGGCAATAGGATAAAGACTTCCCGCTCCTCGGGCTGGTGCGAATGTTTCAATGTCCGTATGTGCCAAACTGTTGGTTTGGGACACACCTTTACTCGTCGCTCGCTCGCTGCGCTCGTTCGAAAACTATAGCCTAACCTAAAACCAATCCATCTTGCGTTCATTATTCGATATGGTGGCGACATATTTCGAATTTGCGAACGTGTCGGATCGGTTGTGAGGTTGGACTAGATTTTTACGAGCGAGCGGAGCGAGCGAGCAGCGATCACAATTTCCAAGCTATACATATACCTTATATTGCCTTGCATATATTTCGTGTTATTACCTAATTTTGTCAGCCATTTCGGACATCACATTGCACTATACTATGAGGAAATAGTACTATTTATGTGAAACTATTGGTGAACTGCAAACATTTGTCAGTAGGCAATAGCATAAAGACTTCCGGCTCCTCGGGCTGGTGCGAATATTTCAATGTCCCATATGCCAAACTGTTGGATTGTGACACAACATTCCCCGTCCCTCGCTCGCCGTGCTCGCTAGAAAACTATAGCCTAACCTAAAACCAACACATCTTGCGTTCATTATTCGATATGGTGGCAACATATATCGAATTTGCGAACGACTCGCATCGGTTGCGAGGTTGGACTAGATTTTTACGAGCGAGCGGAGCGAGCGAGCAACGGTGATAATTTCCAAGCTATACATATACCTTATATTGCATTGCATTTGTTTCGTGTTATTACCTAATTTTGTCAGCCATTTCTGACATCACATTGCACTTTACTATGTGGAAATAGTACTATTTATGTGAAACTATTCATAAACTGTAAACATTTGTCAGTAGGCAATTCGATAAAGACTTCCGGCTCCTGGGGCTGGTGCGAATATTTCATTGTCCGTATGTGCCAAACCGTTGGTTTGTGACTCACCTTTACGCGTCCCTCGCTCGCTGAGCTCGCTCGAAAACTATTGCCCAACCTAAAACCAATCCATCTTGCGTTCATTATTCGATATGGTGGCGACTTATTTCAAATTTGCGAAAGCGTCGTATCGGTTGTGAGGTTGAACTAGATTTTTACGAGCGAGCGGAGCGAGCGAGCAACGATCACAATTTCCAAGCTATACATATACCTTATATTGCCTTGCATATATTTCGTGTTATTACCTAATTTTGTCAGCCATTTCGGCCATCACATTGCACTGTACTATGTGGAAATAGTACTATTTATGTGAAACTATTCATAAACTGTAAACATTTGTCAGTAGGCAATAGGATAAAGATTTCCGGCTCCTCGGGCTGGTGCGAATATTTCAATGTCCCCATGTGCCAAATCGTTGGATTGTGACACAACTTTCCCCGTCCCTCGCTCGCCGTGCTCGCTCGAAAACTATAGCCTAACCTAAAACCAATCCACCTTGCGTTCATTATTCGATATGGCGGCGACATATTTCGAATTTGCGAAATGTCGGATCGGTTGTGAGGTTGGACTAGATTTTTACGAGCGAGCAGAGCGAGCGAGCAACGGTCACAATTTCCAAGCTGTACATATACCTTATATGGCCTTGCATGTATTTCCTGTTAGTACCTAATTTTGTCAGCCATTTCGGAAAACACATTGCACTATACTATGAGGAAATAGTACCATTTATGTGAAACTATAGGTAAATTGTATACATTTGTCAGTAGGCAATAGGATAAAGGCTTCCGGCTCCTCGGGCTGGAGCGAATGTTTCAATGTCCGTATGTGCAAACCGTTGGTTTGTGACACACCTTTACTCGTCCTTCGCTCGCCGTGCTCGCTAGAAAGCTATAGCCTAACCTAGAACGAATCCCTCTTGCGTTAGTCATTCGATATGGAGGAAACTTATTTCAAATTTGGGAACGTGTCGGATCGGTTGTGAGGATGGACTAGATTTTTACGAGCGAGCAGAGCGAGCGAGCAGCGATCACAATTTCCAAGCTATACATATACCTTATATTGCATTGCATTTGTTTCGTGTTATTACCTAATTTTGTCAGCCATTTCTGACATCACATTGCACTTTACTATGTGGAAATAGTACTATTTATGTGAAACTATTCATAAACTGTAAACATTTGTCAGTAGGCAATTCGATAAAGACTTCCGGCTCCTGGGGTGGTGCGAATATTTCATTGCCCGTATGTGCCAAACCGTTGGTTTGTGACTCACCTTTACGCGTCCCTCGCTCGCTGAGCTCGCTCGAAAACTATTGCCCAACCTAAAACCAATCCATCTTGCGTTCATTATTCGATATGGTGGCGACTTATTTCAAATTTGCGAAAGTGTCGTATCGGTTGTGAGGTTGAACTAGATTTTTACGAGCGAGCGGAGCGAGCGAGCAACGATCACAATTTCCAAGCTATACATATACCTTATATTGCCTTGCATATATTTCGTGTTATTACCTAATTTTGTCAGCCATTTCGGCCATCACATTGCACTGTACTATGTGGAAATAGTACTATTTATGTGAAACTATTCATAAACTGTAAACATTTGTCAGTAGGCAATAGGATAAAGACTTCCGGCTCCTCGGGCTGGTGCGAATATTTCAATGTCACCATGTGCCAAATCGTTGGATTGAGACACAACTTTCCCCGTCTCTCGCACGCAGTGCTCGCTCAAAAACTATAGCCTAACCTAAAACCAATCCATCTTGCGCTCATTATTCGATATGGCGGCGACATATTTCGAATTTGCGAACGTGTCGGATCGGTTGTGAGGTTGGACTAGATTTTTACGAGCGAGCGGAGCGAGCGAGCAACGGTCACAATTTCCAAGCTGTACATATACCTTATATTGCATTGCATTAGTTTCGTGTTATTACCTAATTTTGTCAGCCAATCCGGACATCACATTGCACTATACTATGAGGAAATAGTACTATTTATGTGAAACTATTGGTAAACTGTAAACATTTGTCAGTAGGCAATAGCATAAAGACTTTCGGCTCCTCGGGCTGGTGCGAATATTTCAATGTCCGTATGTGCCAAACCGTTGGTTTGTGACACACCTTTACGCGTCTCTCGCTCGCTGCGCTCGCTCGAAAGCCATAGCCTAACTTAAAACCAACACATCTTGCGTTCATTATTCGATATGGTGGCTACAAATTTCGAATTTGCGAACGTGTCGGATCTGTTGTGAGGTTGGACTAAATTTTTACGAGCGAGCGGAGCGAGCGAGCAACGATCACAATTTCCATGTTATACATATACCTTATATTGCCTTGCATATATTTCGTGTCATTACCTAATTTTGTCAGCCATTTCTGACATCACATTGCACTGTAGTATTTGGAAATAGTACTATTTATGTGAAACTATTCATAAGCTGTAAACATTTGTCAGTAGGCCATAGGATAAAGGCTTCCGGCTCCTCGGGCTTGTGCGAATATTTCAATGTCCCCATGTGCCAAATCGTTGGATTGTGACACAACTTTCCCCGTCTCTCGCTCGCCGTGCTCGCTCGAAAACTATAGCCTAACCTAAAACCAATCCACCTTGCGTTCATTATTCGATATGGCGGCGACATATTTCGAATTTGCGAAATGTCGGATCGGTTGTGAGGTTGGACTAGATTTTTACGAGCGAGCAGAGCGAGCGAGCAACGGTCACAATTTCCAAGCTGTACATATACCTTATATGGCCTTGCATGTATTTCCTGTTAGTACCTAATTTTGTCAGCCATTTCGGAAAACACATTGCACTATACTATGAGGAAATAGTACCATTTATGTGAAACTATAGGTAAATTGTATACATTTGTCAGTAGGCAATAGGATAAAGACTTCCGGCTCCTCGGTCTTGTGCGAATATTGCAATGTCCGCATGTGCCAAACCGTTGGTTTGTGACACACCTTTACGCGTCTCTCGCTCGCTGCGCTCGCTCGAAAGCTATAGCCTAACCTAAAACCATGCATCTTGCGTTCTTTATTCGATATGGTGGCGACATATATCGAATTTGCGAACGTGTCGGATCGGTTGTGAGGTTGGACTAGATTTTTACGAGCGAGCGGAGCGAGCGAATAACGGTCATAATTTCCAAGCTATACATATACCTTATATTGCCTTGCATATGTTTCGTGTTATTACCTAATTTTGTCAGCCATTTCTGACATCACATTGCACTGTAGTATGTGGAAATAGTACTATTTATGTGAAACTATTCATAAGCTGTAAACATTTGTCAGTATGCCATAGGATAAAGGCTTCCGGCTACTCGGGCTTGTGCGAATATTTCAATGTCCGTATGTGCCAAACCGTTGGTTTGTGACACACATTTACGCCTCTCTCGCTCGCTGCGCTCGCTCGAAAGCTATAGCCTAACCTAAAACCATACATCTTGCGTTCAGTAATCGATATGGTGGCGACATATTTCGAATTTGCGAACGTGTCGGATCGGTTGTGAGGTTGGACTAGATTTTTACGAGCGAGCGGAGCGAGCGAGCAACGGTGACATTTTCCAAGCTATACATATACCTTATATTGCATTGCATTTGTTTCGTGTTATTACCTAATTTTGTCAGCCATTTCGTACATCACATTGCACTTTACTATGTGGAAATAGTACTATTTATGTGAAACTATTCATAAACGGTAAACATTTGTCAGTAGGCAATTCGATAAAGACTTCCGGCTCCTCGGGCTGGTGCGAATATTTCAATGTCCCCATGTGCCATACCGTTGGATTGTGACACAACTTTCCGCGTCCCTCGCTTGCCGTGCTCGCTCGAAAACTATAGCCTAACCTAAAACCAATCCCTCTTGCGTTAGTCATTCGATATGGAGGAAACTTATTTCAAATTTGGGAACGTGTCGGATCGGTTGTGAGGTTGGACTAGATTTTTACGAGCGAGCGGAGCGAGCGAGCAGCGATCACAATTTCCAAGCTATACATATACCTTATATTGCCTTGCATATATTTCGTGTTATTACCTAATTTTGACAGCCATTTCGGCCATCACATTGCACTGTACTATGTGGAAATAGTACTATTTATGTGAAACTATTCATAAACTGTAAACATTTGTCAGTAGGCAATAGCATAAAGACTTCCGGCTCCTCGGGCTGGTGCGAATTTTTCAATGTCACCATGTGCCAAATCGTTGGATTGTGACACAACTTTCCCCGTCTCTCGCACGCCGTGCTCGCTCAAAAACTATAGCCTAACCTAAAACCAATCCATCTTGCGCTCATTATTCGATATGGCGGCGACATATTTCGAATTTGCGAACGTGTCGGATCGGTTGTGAGGTTGGACTAGATTTTTACGAGCGAGCGGAGCGAGCGAGCAACGGTCACAATTTCCAAGCTGTACATATACCTTATATGGCCTTGCATGTATTTCGTGTTAGTACCTAATTTTGTCAGCCATTTCGGTCATCACATTGCACTATACTATGAGGAAATAGTACAATTTATGTGAAACTATAGGTAAATTGTATACATTTGTCAGTAGGTAATAGGATAAAGGCTCCAGGCTCCTCGGGCTGGTGCGAATGTTTCAATGTCCGTATGTGCCAAACCGTTGGTATGTGACACACCTTTACTCGTCCTTCGCTCGCCGTGCTCGCTAGAAAGCTATAGCCTAACCTAGAACGAATCCCTTTTGCGTTAGTCATTCTATATGGAGGAAACTTATTTCAAATTTGGGAACGTGTCGGATCGGTTGTGAGGTTGGACTAGATTTTTACGAGCGAGCAGAGCGAGCGAGCAGCGATCACAATTTCCAAGCTATACATATACCTTATATTGCCTTGCATATATTTCGTGTTATTACCTAATTTTGTCAGCCATTTCGGACATCACATTGCACTGTACTATGTGGAAATAGTACTAATTATGTGAAACTATTCATAAACTGTAAACATTTGTCAGTAGGCAATAGGATAAAGGCTTCCGGCTCCTCGGGCTGGTGCGAATGTTTCAATGTCCGTATGTGCCAAACCGTTGGTTTGTGACACACCTTTACTCGCCGCTCGCTCGCTGCGCTCGTTCGAAAACTATAGCCTAACCTAAAACCAATCCATCTTGCGTTCATTATTCGATATGGTGGCGACATATTTCGAATTTGCGAACGTGTCGGATCGGTTTTGAGGTTGGACTAGATTTTTACGAGCGAGCGGAGCGAGCGAGCAACGGTCACAATTTCCAAGCTGTACATATACCTTATATTGCCTTGCATGTATTTCGTGTTAGTACCTAATTTTGTCAGCCATTTCGGACATCACATTGCACTATACTATGAGGAAATAGTACTATTTATGTGAAACTACTGGTAAACTGTATACATTTGTCAGTGGGCAATAGGATAAAGACTTCCGGCTCCTCGGGCTGGTGCGAATATTTCAATGTCCCCATGTGCCATACCGTTGGATTGTGACACAACTTTCCGCGTCCCTCGCTCGCCGTGCTCGCTCGAAAACTATAGCCTAACCTAAAACCAATCCCTCTTGCGTTAGTCATTCGATATGGAGGAAACTTATTTCAAATTTGGGAACGTGTCGGATCGGTTGTGAGGTTGGACTAGATTTTTACGAGCGAGCGGAGCGAGCGAGCAGCGATCACAATTTCCAAGCTATACATATACCTTGTAATGCCTTGCATATATTTCGTGTTATTACCTAATTTTGTCAGCCATTTCGGCCATCACCTTGCACTGTACTATGTGGAAATAGTACTATTTATGTAAAACTATTCATAAACTGTAAACATTTGTCAGTAGGCAATAGCATAAAGACTTCCGGCTCCTCGGGCTGGTGCGAATATTTCAATGTCACCATGTGCCAAATCGTTGGATTGTGACACAACTTTCCCCGTCTCTCGCACGCCGTGCTCGCTCAAAAACTATAGCCTAACCTAAAACCAATCCATCTTGCGCTCATTATTCGATATGGCGGCGACATATTTCGAATTTGCGAACGTGTCGGATCGGTTGTGAGGTTGGACTAGATTTTTACGAGCGAGCGGAGCGAGCGAGCAACGGTCACAATTTCCAAGCTGTACATATACCTTATATGGCCTTGCATGTATTTCGTGTTAGTACCTAATTTTGTCAGCCATTTCGGTCATCACATTGCACTATACTATGAGGAAATAGTACTATTTATGTGAAACTATAGGTAAATTGTATACATTTGTCAGTAGGTAATAGGATAAAGGCTCCCGGCTCCTCGGGCTGGTGCGAATGTTTCAATGTCCGTATGTGCCAAACCGTTGGTATGTGACACACCTTTACTCGTCCTTCGCTCGCCGTGCTCGCTAGAAAGCTATAGCCTAACCTAGAACGAATCCCTTTTGCGTTAGTCATTCTATATGGAGGAAACTTATTTCAAATTTGGGAACGTGTCGGATCGGTTGTGAGGTTGGACTAGATTTTTACGAGCGAGCAGAGCGAGCGAGCAGCGATCACAATTTCCAAGCTATACATATACCTTATATTGCCTTGCATATATTTCGTGTTATTACCTAATTTTGTCAGCCATTTCGGACATCACATTGCACTGTACTATGTGGAAATAGTACTAATTATGTGAAACTATTCATAAACTGTAAACATTTGTCAGTAGGCAATAGGATAAAGGCTTCCGGCTCCTCGGGCTGGGGCGAATGTTTCAATGTCCGTATGTGCCAAACCGTTGGTTTGTGACACACCTTTACTCGCCGCTCGCTCGCTGCGCTCGTTCGAAAACTATAGCCTAACCTAAAACCAATCCATCTTGCGTTCATTATTCGATATGGTGGCGACATATTTCGAATTTGCGAACGTGTCGGATCGGTTGTGAGGTTGGACTAGATTTTTACGAGCGAGCGGAGCGAGCGAGCAACGGTCACAATTTCCAAGCTGTACATATACCATATATGGCCTTGCATGTATTTCCTGTTAGTACCTAATTTTGTCAGCCATTTCGGAAATCACATTGCACTATACTATGAGGAAATAGTACTATTTATGTGAAACTACAGGTAAACTGTAAACATTTGTCAATAGGCAATAGGATAAAGACTTCCCGCTCCTCGGGCTGGTGCGAATGTTTCAATGTCCGTATGTGCCAAACTGTTGGTTTGTGACACACCTTTACTCGTCGCTCGCTCGCTGCGCTCGTTCGAAAACTATAGCCTAACCTAAAACCAATCCACCTTGCGTTCATTATTCGATATGGTGGCGACATATTTCGAATTTGCGAACGTGTCGAATCGGTTGTGAGGTTGGACTAAATTTTTACGAGCGAGCGGAGCGAGCGAGCAACGATCACAATTTCCATGTTATACATATACCTTATATTGCCTTGCATATATTTCGTGTCATTACCTAATTTTGTCAGCCATTTCTGACATAACATTGCACTGTACAATGTGGAAATAGTACTATTTATGTGAAACTTTTGGTAAACTGTAAACATTTGTCAGTAGGCAATAGCAAAAGGACTTCCGGATCCTCGGGCTGGTGCGAATGTTTCAATGTCCGTATGTGCCAAACCGTTGGTTTGTGACACACCTTTACTCGTCCCTCGCTCGCCGTGCTCGCTAGAAAGCTATAGCTTAACCAAAAACCAATCCCTCTTGCGTTCGTTATTAGATATGGCGGCGACATATTTCGAATTTGCGAACGTGTCGGATCGGTTGTGAGGTTGGACTAGATTTTTACGAGCGAGCGGAGCGAGCGAGCAACGGTCACAATTTCCAAGCTGTACATATACCTTATATGGCCTTGCATGTATTTCGTGTTAGTACCTAATTTTGTCAGCCATTTCGGTCATCACATTGCACTATACTATGAGGAAATAGTACTATTTATGTGAAACTATAGGTCAATTGTATACATTTGTCAGTAGGCAATAGGATAAAGACTTCCGGCTACTCGGGCTTGTGCGAATATTTCAATGTCTGTATGTGCCAAACCGTTGCTTTGTGGCACACCTTTACGCGTCTCTCGCTCGCTGCGCTCGCTCGAAAGCTATAGCCTAACCTAAAACCATACATCTTGCGTTCAGTAATCGATTTGGTGGCGACATATTTCGAATTTGCGAACGTGTCGCATCGGTTGTGAGGTTGGACTAGATTTTTACGAGCGAGCGGAGCGAGCGAGCAACGGTGACATTTTCCAAGCTATACATATACCTTATATTGCATTGCATTTGTTTCGTGTTATTACCTAATTTTGTCAGCCATTTCGGACATCTCATTGCACTTTACTATGTGGAAATAGTACTATTTATGTGAAACTATTCATAAACGGTAAACATTTGTCAGTAGGCAATTCGATAAAGACTTCCGGCTCCTCGGGCTGGTGCGAATATTTCAATGTCCGTATGTGCCAAACCGTTGGTTTGTGACACACCTTTACGCGTCTCTCGCTCGCTGCGCTCGCTCGAAAGCCATAGCCTAACCTAAAACCAACACATCTTGCGTTCATTATTCGATATGGTGGCAACATATATCGAATTTGCGAACGACTCGCATCGGTTGTGAGGTTGGACTAGATTTTTACGAGCGAGCGGAGCGAGCGAGCAACGGTGATATTTTCCAAGCTATACATATACCTTATATTGCATTGCATTTGTTTCGTGTTATTACCTAATTTTGTCAGCCATTTCGGCCATCACATTGCACTGTACTATGTGGAAATAGTACTATTTATGTGAAACTATTCATAAACTGTAAACATTTGTCAGTAGGCAATAGCATAAAGACTTCCGGCTCCTCGGGCTGGTGCGAATATTTCAATGTCACCATGTGCCAAATCGTTGGATTGTGACACAACTTTCCCCGTCTCTCGCACGCCGTGCTCGCTCAAAAACTATAGCCTAACCTAAAACCAATCCATCTTGCGCTCATTATTCGATATGGCGGCGACATATTTCGAATTTGCGAACGTGTCGGATCGGTTGTGAGGTTGGACTAGATTTTTACGAGCGAGCGGAGCGAGCGAGCAACGGTCACAATTTCCAAGCTGTACATATACCTTATATGGCCTTGCATGTATTTCGTGTTAGTACCTAATTTTGTCAGCCATTTCGGTCATCACATTGCACTATACTATGAGGAAATAGTACTATTTATGTGAAACTATAGGTAAATTGTATACTTTTGTCAGTAGGTAATAGGATAAAGGCTCCCGGCTCCTCGGGCTGGTGCGAATGTTTCAATGTCCGTATGTGCAAACCGTTGGTTTGTGACACACCTTTACTCGTCCTTCGCTCGCCGTGCTCGCTAGAAAGCTATAGCCTAACCTAGAACGAATCCCTCTTGCGTTAGTCATTCGATATGGAGGAAACTTATTTCAAATTTGGGAACGTGTCGGATCGGTTGTGAGGTTGGACTAGATTTTTACGAGCGAGCGGAGCGAGCGAGCAACGATCACAATTTCCATGTTATACATATACCTTATATTGCCTTGCATATATTTCGTGTCATTACCTAATTTTGTCAGCCATTTCTGACAAAACATTGCACTGTACAATGTGGAAATAGTACTATTTATGTGAAACTATTGGTAAACTGTAAACATTTGTCAGTAGGCAATAGCAAAAGGACTACCGGATCCTCGGGCTGGTGCGAATGTTTCAATGTCCGTATGTGCCAAACCGTTGGTTTGTGACACACCTTTACTCGTCCCTCGCTCGCCGTGCTCGCTAGAAAGCTATAGCTTAACCAAAAACCAATCCCTCTTGCGTTCGTTATTAGATATGGCGGCGACATATTTCGAATTTGCGAACGTGTCGGATCGGTTGTGAGGTTGGACTAGATTTTTACGAGCGAGCGGAGCGAGCGAGCAACGGTCACAATTTCCAAGCTGTACATATACCTTATATGGCCTTGCATGTATTTCGTGTTAGTACCTAATTTTGTCAGCCATTTCGGTCATCACATTGCACTATACTGTGAGGAAATAGTACTATTTATGTGAAACTATAGGTCAATTGTATACATTTGTCAGTAGGCAATAGGATAAAGACTTCCGGCTACTCGGGCTTGTGCGAATATTTCAATGTCTGTATGTGCCAAACCGTTGCTTTGTGGCACACCTTTACGCGTCTCTCGCTCGCTGCGCTCGCTCGAAAGCTATAGCCTAACCTAAAACCATACATCTTGCGTTCATTATTCGATATGGTGGCGACATCTATCGAATTTGCGAACGTGTCGGATCGGTTGTGAGGTTGGACTAGATTTTTACGAGCGAGCGGAGCGAGCGAATAACGGTCATCATTTCCAAGCTATACATATACCTTATATTGCCTTGCATATGTTTCGTGTTATTACCTAATTTTGTCAGCCATTTCTGACATCACATTGCACTGTAGTATGTGGAAATAGTACTATTTATGTGAAACTATTCATAAGCTGTAAACATTTGTCAGTAGGCCATAGGATAAAGGCTTCCGGCTCCTCGGGCTTGTGCGAATATTTCAATGTCCGTATGTGCCAAACCGTTGGTTTGTGACACACCTTTACGCGTCTCTCGCTCGCTGCGCTCGCTCGAAAGCTATAGCCTAACCTAAAACCATACATCTTGCGTTCAGTAATCGATTTGGTGGCGACATATTTCGAATTTGCGAACGTGTCGCATCGGTTGTGAGGTTGGACTAGATTTTTACGAGCGAGCGGAGCGAGCGAGCAACGGTGACATTTTCCAAGCTATACATATACCTTATATTGCATAGCATTTGTTTCGTGTTATTACCTAATTTTGTCAGCCATTTCGGACATCTCATTGCACTTTACTATGTGGAAATAGTACTATTTATGTGAAACTATTCATAAACGGTAAACATTTGTCAGTAGGCAATTCGATAAAGACTTCCGGCTCCTCGGGCTGGTGCGAATATTTCAATGTCCGTATGTGCCAAACCGTTGGTTTGTGACACACCTTTACGCGTCTCTCGCTCGCTGCGCTCGCTCGAAAGCCATAGCCTAACCTAAAACCAATCCATCTTGCGTTCATTATTCGATATGGTGGCGACATATTTCGAATTTGCGAACGTGTCGGATCGGTTGTGAGGTTGGACTAGATTTTTACGAGCGAGCGGAGCGAGCGAGCAACGGTCACAATTTCCAAGCTGTACATGTAGTATCGTGGACAAAAGGCCTAAGATATCGGCCGAACCGTATACAATGTTGCGAGAACCGCGGTGTCGTTGGGTACAGCAATGTATCGTCGATCTTTTCAACTGAACAGTTTCGTCTAAAAGGCCTACGTGACCCTGGCCACGAGCGTTTTCGGGACACGTGCGCTATAGGGCGGGGAAAAAAACAAAAGAGACGCTAAAGACAATGTTAGTTAAGACGCAGGCGAGAACGAACGCAAAAGGCGCGCAGTATGGGTTGAGAATCGAGAGCGTGCGAGTGCGGATGCCGAAGACGAGAGTTATAGAGAGTGATTTGAGCGGAATAAGACTTTTGTGTTTTAGTTCAAGTTGAACATTTATCGTTCTCTGTCCAATTAATCCTTGTTATTTTTATTTATCTTAATAAATAGTATTAGGAGAATTTTACAAATCTAAATTATCCTAATCCCATCCTTTTTCGATACTACAAATTGGGGGCCCCTCCGGGATTGAAACCAGACAGAGAACGACACGTTTAACGGAACTAATTGTGCTGAAAAAAAAAAGAGTTGAAAATGGCAAATTGTGAAGAGGAACAGTTTTCGACTGAAGAGGTTTCGACGCTGGAGGAGCTAAGAAATAAGCTCGCAAGTCTGAATCTGCCGATATCAGGCTCGAAGTCAGTGCTGATGGCCAGGCTGAACCGAGCGTATAAGGCTGGTCAATCAACTTCGAAGGAATCGAAGCGCGATGAGGAATCGGTAAATCAGCGAAACCTAAGGAGTGGGCAGAGAGCTGAGCGCGATCAGGATGGAGACGAAGACCTCGAGAAGCTGAGGACGAAGGAGTTGAGAGCGCGCCTCGCTAGCTTGGGGTTAAAGGTCACAGGGAGAAAATCTGAACTACGCGCACGGCTACAGGCGGCCCTGGAAGGAGACAACGTATCGTCGGAAGAAGAAAGCGACGACGAAAGTGACAATGAAAAAGATGAGAGAGACGTGATGAAACACGAAGGAGGTACGCGAGCGATGTGCTCGGACCGTGATGAACATCGCCAAAAGGCAGGTACCGTTTCGGTGTTAAGCTTTAAAGACGTCGAAGACGCATTAGAATTGTTTAGCGGTGACAAAGGTGAAAACGTGGAGCGATGGTTCGAATCATTCGAAGAAGTCGCGGACACGTGTATGTGGTCCGACGGTCAGAAGGCAGTCTACGCGAGGAAGCTGCTGAGGGGATCGGCGAAAATATTCGCAAGCTTCGAGTGCCATGCCAGGACTTGGCATGAGCTGAAGAAGGGACTAATCAGAGAGTTCTCCAGAAAGTCCAACAGTAGGCAAGTACACCAAAAGCTTAGTGGGACGAGAAAGAAAAGCGACGAGGCGTGCTTGGCCTACATGTATCGCATGCTGGAAATAGCCAGTCATGCCGATATAGAGGAAGAAGTCAAAGTAGAGTACATCATAGACGGGATAATAGACGAAGAGGTCCATAAATCTATGCTGTATGGTGCTGCATCCATCAAGGAGCTAAGGAAGAGGCTAATCGCGTACGAGGAGCAGAAGAGCCGAAGGACGAAGTCGGTTGCGAAGCCGGCCAGAGTTGAGAGAAACAACAGTCCCAGTCAAGGTGGAAGTGCGAGAAAGACGCGTTGCTACAATTGCGGCGATAAAGCACATGTAAGCGCGGATTGCCCGAACAAGTCGAAGGGTCCTAAGTGTTTCGAGTGTAGAGAGTACGGACACGTCGCATCGAAATGCAGCGATCTGGGTAAGTCCCCTAAAGAGGTTTGTAATACACAAATGTCGCTGCGAGCGGGTTGTAAAAGTGTTAGAATTGGAAATTGCGAACTGAGCGCGTTGATAGATACCGGTAGCGAATTAACCCTGATGCGGGCGGATCAACATGCCAAAATTGGAGCGCCCAAATTAATTCGGGAAATTATCGAGTTTCGCAGTATCGGATCCGAGAACAATCTTACGCTCGGGAAATTTTCAACGGATATTGTCATAGATGATGAGTTATATCATATAACGGTGCATGTAGTTCCAAACACTATGATGCACCGTTCGTTGATAATAGGCACAGACTTCCTGGATACCGTTGAGATGAACAGGAGGAGGGGAGATATCTCCATTTTCAGATTAAAAGACGAAAACTCCGATGGGATTCCGGAAGTTTTTAAAGTAGACATAGAGACGGGGGCGCGTGAAGTAGATTTATCCCATATCGAAAACGTGCACCATAAGCAGGCAGTAGAGAGTTTAATCCGAAATTATAGGCCACAGAAAACGCGCGAAGTAGGAATCAAAATGAACATAATATTGCATGACGATATTCCGGTTTACGAAAGGCCGCGAAGACTATCTCCACAAGACAAGGTCGAGGTCGACAAACAGATCAAAATGTGGCTGGAGGATGGAATAATACGCCAATCACATTCCGACTATGCCAGTCCGATCGTTTTGGTAAAAAAGAAAGACGGCTCGACTAGAATTTGCGTTGATTATAGACAATTAAATAAAAAGGTAGTAAAAGATAGATACCCACTGCCCTTGATCGAAGACCAACTAGATTCGCTACAGGGCTCGAGGGTATTTAGCACGTTGGATCTTAAGAACGGATTTTTTCATGTTCCTGTTGGGGAAAGTAGCAGGAAGTATACAGCGTTCGTAGTCCCCACAGGCCAGTACGAATTCCTCAAAATGCCTTTTGGATTGTGCAATTCGCCAGCCGTCTTTCAGAAATATATAAACGCAGTTTTTAAAGAGTTGATCGCGACAGGGGTGGTGCTGACGTACATGGACGATCTGATCGTGCCGTCGACTGACTTTTCGAGTGGGATAGAGAAACTAAGCACAGTGCTGCGTGTTGCTAGTGAACACGGACTACTCGTAAACTGGAGTAAATGTCGATTCCTACAAACGAAAATAGAATATTTGGGCCACATCATCGAGGGCGGTAATATTCAACCATCTGAATGCAAAACCAAGGCCGTCGCTAATTTCCCGGAGCCCCGATCGGCTAGAGATGTTCAGAGTTTCCTGGGCTTAGCAGGATACTTTAGGAAGTTTGTGCCCCGGTATTCTGTCATCGCGAGACCATTAACAGATCTATTAAGGAAAAATGTCCCGTTCAGGTTCGAATCGCGCGAGCGCGAAGCGTTCGGAAGCCTAAAAACCGCGTTAAGCGAGAAGCCACTGTTGAAGCTGTATCGCGTTGGAGCGGAGACTCAGCTGCATACGGATGCGTGCAGCGGGGGATACGGAGCGATCTTACTGCAACGCGACAGCGAGGACAACGTTTTTCACCCCGTGTATTACTCGAGCGGAAAAACATCACCGGCTGAAGAGAAGTACACCAGTTACGAGCTTGAGGTTTTGGCCATCGTGAAAGCGCTGAAGAAATTCCGTGTCTACTTGCTCGGCATTCCATTCAAAATCGTTACAGATTGTCAGGCGTTCGCGTTAACAATGCGGAAAAAGGACTTGTGCGTGCGCGTCGCGAGGTGGGCGATCCTCCTAGAGGAGTTCGATTATAAGGTGGAGCATAGGCCCGGGACCAGTATGATGCATGTCGACGCGTTGAGTCGAAACCCCCTACCCGAGGTCATGCTAATAGACGAAGACGAACGAGGGATTGTCGTACGTTTGAGAGAAGCGCAGTTGCAAGAGGATGACCTGCGACAGATCCGAGACAACATAAAGCAGTACGAGGCCGACGGGTACGTCTTAAGAAACGAACTTTTGTATCGAGAAGTAGAAGACACACCGCTATTGGTCGTGCCGAAGTCGATGCAAACCCAAGTGGTCCGACGAGCTCACGAACGTGGCCATTTCGGCGTTACCAAAACAGAGGCGTTGGTAAAAAGGGACTACTGGTTCCGGGGAATGCGCGAGAAAGTGGAAAGGGTGGTGCGGAGTTGCATCGACTGTATCCTTGCGGAGAGAAAGCAAGGGAAGAAGGAAGGGTTGCTAAATACCATCGACAAGGGAGAATTGCCGTTCGACACGTATCACGTCGATCATATTGGACCGTTACCCACTACAAAGAAAAGCTACCGGCATATCTTCGTAGTGGTCGATGCTTTCACCAAGTTCGTCTGGTTGTACCCCACCAAATCAACGGGTTCTGCAGAGGTTATCAGCCGCTTGGAAAAACAGTCTGTTTGTTTCGGGAATCCGCGAAGGATCATCTCTGACCGTGGGACGGCGTTCACAGCTGGTGCTTTCGAGGACTATTGTAGCGAGGAAGGCATAGAGCACGTGCGAACTACAACTGGAATTCCGCGGGCCAATGGTCAGGTAGAAAGAGTAAACCGGATACTTATCCCGTTGTTGACGAAGTTATCTGCACCAACGCCAGGCGAGTGGTTCAAGCACCTGGAGAAAACTCAAAAATACCTCAACGCAACACCCAGCAGAAGCACTAGCGTTACTCCGTTCCAGTTGCTGTTTGGCACGCGGATGAGAATGCGGGACGATCCGCAGATGAGGCAGTTAGTTGAAGATGAATGGGTCGCAATGTTCCAGGAAGAACGGGATCAATTGCGTGAAATAGCAAAGAGACGGATCGAGGAGCTTCAAACCCGCAATAGACAAACGTTCAACAAGAGACGCAAGAAGGCGACAGTCTACAAAACAGGAGATCTGGTGGCGATCGAGAGGACGCAAGGCGGTCCTGGGTTAAAGCTGCATTCAAAGTTCCTTGGGCCGTACCGTGTGGTGAAAGTCCTGCGAAATGACCGTTACGTAGTGCAACGAGAAGGCGAACACGAGGGACCGCGCACGACTTCCACCGCAGCCGACCACATGAAGTGGTGGAACATTGGTGTTAGTGATGATAGTGAGAACAGTGATGAGCACATCTGAGGGCAGATGTGATTTGTCAGGAATGGCCGAGTGTAGTATCGTGGACAAAAGGCCTAAGATATCGGCCGAACCGTATACAATGTTGCGAGAACCGCGGTGTCGTTGGGTACAGCAATGTATCGTCGATCTTTTCAACTGAACAGTTTCGTCTAAAAGGCCTACGTGACCCTGGCCACGAGCGTTTTCGGGACACGTGCGCTATAGGGCGGGGAAAAAAACAAAAGAGACGCTAAAGACAATGTTAGTTAAGACGCAGGCGAGAACGAACGCAAAAGGCGCGCAGTATGGGTTGAGAATCGAGAGCGTGCGAGTGCGGATGCCGAAGACGAGAGTTATAGAGAGTGATTTGAGCGGAATAAGACTTTTGTGTTTTAGTTCAAGTTGAACATTTATCGTTCTCTGTCCAATTAATCCTTGTTATTTTTATTTATCTTAATAAATAGTATTAGGAGAATTTTACAAATCTAAATTATCCTAATCCCATCCTTTTTCGATACTACATACATATACCATATATGGCCTTGCATGTATTTCCTGTTAGTACCTAATTTTGTCAGCCATTTCGGAAATCACATTGCACTATACTATGAGGAAATAGTACTATTTATGTGAAACTACAGGTAAACTGTAAACATTTGTCAATAGGCAATAGGATAAAGACTTCCCGCTCCTCGGGCTGGTGCGAATGTTTCAATGTCCGTATGTGCCAAACTGTTGGTTTGTGACACACCTTTACTCGTCGCTCGCTCGCTGCGCACGTTCGAAAACTATAGCCTAACCTAAAACCAATCCACCTTGCGTTCATTATTCGATATGGTGGCGACATATTTCGAATTTGCGAACGTGTCGAATCGGTTGTGAGGTTGGACTAAATTTTTACGAGCGAGCGGAGCGAGCGAGCAACGATCACAATTTCCATGTTATACATATACCTTATATTGCCTTGCATATATTTCGTGTCATTACCTAATTTTGTCAGCCATTTCTGACATAACATTGCACTGTACAATGTGGAAATAGTACTATTTATGTGAAACTTTTGGTAAACTGTAAACATTTGTCAGTAGGCAATAGCAAAAGGACTTCCGGATCCTCGGGCTGGTGCGAATGTTTCAATGTCCGTATGTGCCAAACCGTTGGTTTGTGACACACCTTTACTCGTCCCTCGCTCGCCGTGCTCGCTAGAAAGCTATAGCTTAACCAAAAACCAATCCCTCTTGCGTTCGTTATTAGATATGGCGGCGACATATTTCGAATTTGCGAACGTGTCGGATCGGTTGTGAGGTTGGACTAGATTTTTACGAGCGAGCGGAGCGAGCGAGCAACGGTCACAATTTCCAAGCTGTACATATACCTTATATGGCCTTGCATGTATTTCGTGTTAGTACCTAATTTTGTCAGCCATTTCGGTCATCACATTGCACTATACTATGAGGAAATAGTACTATTTATGTGAAACTATAGGTCAATTGTATACATTTGTCAGTAGGCAATAGGATAAAGACTTCCGGCTACTCGGGCTTGTGCGAATATTTCAATGTCTGTATGTGCCAAACCGTTGCTTTGTGGCACACCTTTACGCGTCTCTCGCTCGCTGCGCTCGCTCGAAAGCTATAGCCTAACCTAAAACCATACATCTTGCGTTCAGTAATCGATTTGGTGGCGACATATTTCGAATTTGCGAACGTGTCGCATCGGTTGTGAGGTTGGACTAGATTTTTACGAGCGAGCGGAGCGAGCGAGCAACGGTGACATTTTCCAAGCTATACATATACCTTATATTGCATTGCATTTGTTTCGTGTTATTACCTAATTTTGTCAGCCATTTCGGACATCTCATTGCACTTTACTATGTGGAAATAGTACTATTTATGTGAAACTATTCATAAACGGTAAACATTTGTCAGTAGGCAATTCGATAAAGACTTCCGGCTCCTCGGGCTGGTGCGAATATTTCAATGTCCGTATGTGCCAAACCGTTGGTTTGTGACACACCTTTACGCGTCTCTCGCTCGCTGCGCTCGCTCGAAAGCCATAGCCTAACCTAAAACCAACACATCTTGCGTTCATTATTCGATATGGTGGCAACATATATCGAATTTGCGAACGACTCGCATCGGTTGTGAGGTTGGACTAGATTTTTACGAGCGAGCGGAGCGAGCGAGCAACGGTGATATTTTCCAAGCTATACATATACCTTATATTGCATTGCATTTGTTTCGTGTTATTACCTAATTTTGTCAGCCATTTCGGCCATCACATTGCACTGTACTATGTGGAAATAGTACTATTTATGTGAAACTATTCATAAACTGTAAACATTTGTCAGTAGGCAATAGCATAAAGACTTCCGGCTCCTCGGGCTGGTGCGAATATTTCAATGTCACCATGTGCCAAATCGTTGGATTGTGACACAACTTTCCCCGTCTCTCGCACGCCGTGCTCGCTCAAAAACTATAGCCTAACCTAAAACCAATCCATCTTGCGCTCATTATTCGATATGGCGGCGACATATTTCGAATTTGCGAACGTGTCGGATCGGTTGTGAGGTTGGACTAGATTTTTACGAGCGAGCGGAGCGAGCGAGCAACGGTCACAATTTCCAAGCTGTACATATACCTTATATGGCCTTGCATGTATTTCGTGTTAGTACCTAATTTTGTCAGCCATTTCGGTCATCACATTGCACTATACTATGAGGAAATAGTACTATTTATGTGAAACTATAGGTAAATTGTATACTTTTGTCAGTAGGTAATAGGATAAAGGCTCCCGGCTCCTCGGGCTGGTGCGAATGTTTCAATGTCCGTATGTGCAAACCGTTGGTTTGTGACACACCTTTACTCGTCCTTCGCTCGCCGTGCTCGCTAGAAAGCTATAGCCTAACCTAGAACGAATCCCTCTTGCGTTAGTCATTCGATATGGAGGAAACTTATTTCAAATTTGGGAACGTGTCGGATCGGTTGTGAGGTTGGACTAGATTTTTACGAGCGAGCGGAGCGAGCGAGCAACGATCACAATTTCCATGTTATACATATACCTTATATTGCCTTGCATATATTTCGTGTCATTACCTAATTTTGTCAGCCATTTCTGACAAAACATTGCACTGTACAATGTGGAAATAGTACTATTTATGTGAAACTATTGGTAAACTGTAAACATTTGTCAGTAGGCAATAGCAAAAGGACTACCGGATCCTCGGGCTGGTGCGAATGTTTCAATGTCCGTATGTGCCAAACCGTTGGTTTGTGACACACCTTTACTCGTCCCTCGCTCGCCGTGCTCGCTAGAAAGCTATAGCTTAACCAAAAACCAATCCCTCTTGCGTTCGTTATTAGATATGGCGGCGACATATTTCGAATTTGCGAACGTGTCGGATCGGTTGTGAGGTTGGACTAGATTTTTACGAGCGAGCGGAGCGAGCGAGCAACGGTCACAATTTCCAAGCTGTACATATACCTTATATGGCCTTGCATGTATTTCGTGTTAGTACCTAATTTTGTCAGCCATTTCGGTCATCACATTGCACTATACTGTGAGGAAATAGTACTATTTATGTGAAACTATAGGTCAATTGTATACATTTGTCAGTAGGCAATAGGATAAAGACTTCCGGCTACTCGGGCTTGTGCGAATATTTCAATGTCTGTATGTGCCAAACCGTTGCTTTGTGGCACACCTTTACGCGTCTCTCGCTCGCTGCGCTCGCTCGAAAGCTATAGCCTAACCTAAAACCATACATCTTGCGTTCATTATTCGATATGGTGGCGACATCTATCGAATTTGCGAACGTGTCGGATCGGTTGTGAGGTTGGACTAGATTTTTACGAGCGAGCGGAGCGAGCGAATAACGGTCATCATTTCCAAGCTATACATATACCTTATATTGCCTTGCATATGTTTCGTGTTATTACCTAATTTTGTCAGCCATTTCTGACATCACATTGCACTGTAGTATGTGGAAATAGTACTATTTATGTGAAACTATTCATAAGCTGTAAACATTTGTCAGTAGGCCATAGGATAAAGGCTTCCGGCTCCTCGGGCTTGTGCGAATATTTCAATGTCCGTATGTGCCAAACCGTTGGTTTGTGACACACCTTTACGCGTCTCTCGCTCGCTGCGCTCGCTCGAAAGCTATAGCCTAACCTAAAACCATACATCTTGCGTTCAGTAATCGATTTGGTGGCGACATATTTCGAATTTGCGAACGTGTCGCATCGGTTGTGAGGTTGGACTAGATTTTTACGAGCGAGCGGAGCGAGCGAGCAACGGTGACATTTTCCAAGCTATACATATACCTTATATTGCATAGCATTTGTTTCGTGTTATTACCTAATTTTGTCAGCCATTTCGGACATCTCATTGCACTTTACTATGTGGAAATAGTACTATTTATGTGAAACTATTCATAAACGGTAAACATTTGTCAGTAGGCAATTCGATAAAGACTTCCGGCTCCTCGGGCTGGTGCGAATATTTCAATGTCCGTATGTGCCAAACCGTTGGTTTGTGACACACCTTTACGCGTCTCTCGCTCGCTGCGCTCGCTCGAAAGCCATAGCCTAACCTAAAACCAACACATCTTGCGTTCATTATTCGATATGGTGGCAACATATATCGAATTTGCGAACGACTCGCATCGGTTGTGAGGTTGGACTAGATTTTTACGAGCGAGCGGAGCGAGCGAGCAACGGTGATAATTTCCAAGCTATACATATACCTTATATTGCATTGCATTTGTTTCGTGTTATTACCTAATTTTGTTAGCCATTTCGGCCATCACATTGCACTGTACTATGTGGAAATAGTACTATTTATGTGAAACTATTCATAAACTGTAAACATTTGTCAGTAGGCAATAGCATAAGGACTTCCGGATCCTCGGGCTGGTGCGAATGTTTCAATGTCCGTATGTGCCAAACCGTTGGTTTGTGACACACCTTTACTCGTCCCTCGCTCGCCGTGCTCGCTAGAAAGCTATAGCTTAACCAAAAACCAATCCCTCTTGCGTTCGTTATTAGATATGGCGGCGACATATTTCGAATTTGCGAACGTGTCGGATCGGTTGTGAGGTTGGACTAGATTTTTACGAGCGAGCGGAACGAGCGAGCAACGGTCACAATTTCCAAGCTGTACATATACCTTATATTGCCTTGCATGTATTTCGTGTTAGTACCTAATTTTGTCAGCCATTTCGGACATCACATTGCACTATACTATGGGGGAATAGTACTATTTATGTGAAACTACTGGTAAACTGTATACATTTGTCAGTGGGCAATAGGATAGAGACTTCCGGCTCCTCGGGCTGGTGCGAATATTTCAATGTCCCCATGTGCCATACCGTTGGATTGTGACACAACTTTCCGCGTCCCTCGCTTGCCGTGCTCGCTCGAAAACTATAGCCTAACCTAAAACCAATCCCTCTTGCGTTAGTCATTCGATATGGAGGAAACTTATTTCAAATTTGGGAACGTGTCGTATCGGTTGTGGGGTTGGACTAGATTTTTACGAGCGAGCGGAGCGAGCGAGCAGCGATCACAATTTCCAAGCTATACATATACCTTATATTGCCTTGCATATATTTCGTGTTATTACCTAATTTTGTCAGCCATTTCGGCCATCACATTGCACTGTAGTATGTGGAAATAGTACTATTTATGTGAAACTATTCATAAACTGTAAACATTTGTCAGTAGGCAATTCGATAAAGACTTCCGGCTCCTCGGGCTGGTGCGAATATTTCAATGTCACCATGTGCCAAATCGTTGGATTGTGACACAACTTTCCCCGTCTCTCGCGCGCCGTGCTCGCTCAAAAACTATAGCCTAACCTAAAACCAATCCATCTTGCGCTCATTATTCGATATGGCGGCGACATATTTCGAATTTGCGAACGTGTCGGATCGGTTGTGAGGTTGGACTAGATTTTTACGAGCGAGCGGAGCGAGCGAGCAACGGTCACAATTTCCAAGCTGTACATATACCTTATATGGCCTTGCATGTATTTCGTGTTAGTACCTAATTTTGTCAGCCATTTCGGTCATCACATTGCACTATACTATGAGGAAATAGTACTATTTATGTGAAACTATAGGTAAATTGTATACATTTGTCAGTAGGCAATAGGATAAAGGCTTCCGGCTCCTCGGGCTGGTGCGAATGTTTCAATGTCCGTATGTGCAAACCGTTGGTTTGTGACACACCTTTACTCGTCCTTCGCTCGCCGTGCTCGCTAGAAAGCTATAGCCTAACCTAGAACGAATCCCTCTTGCGTTAGTCATTCGATATGGCGGAAACTTATTTCAAATTTGGGAACGTGTCGGATCGGTTGTGAGGTTGGACTAGATTTTTACGAGCGAGCGGAGCGAGCGAGCAACGGTCACAATTTCCAAGCTGTACATATACCATATATGGCCTTGCATGTATTTCCTGTTAGTACCTAATTTTGTCAGCCATTTCGGAAAACACATTGCACTATACTATGAGGAAATAGTACTATTTATGTGAAACTATAGGTAAACTGTAAACATTTGTCAATAGGCAATAGGATAAAGACTTCCCGCTCTTCGGGCTGGTGCGAATGTTTCAATGTCCGTATGTGCCAAACTGTTGGTTTGTGACACACCTTTACTCGTCGCTCGCTCGCTGCGCTCGTTCGAAAACTATAGCCTAACCTGAAACCAATCCATCTTGCGTTCATTATTCGATATGGTGGCGACATATTTCGAATTTGCGAACGTGTCGAATCGGTTGTGAGGTTGGACTAAATTTTTACGAGCGAGCGGAGCGAGCGAGCAACGATCACAATTTCCATGTTATACATATACCTTATATTGCCTTGCATATATTTCGTGTCATTACCTAATTTTGTCTGCCATTTCTGACATAACATTGCACTGTACAATGTGGAAATAGTACTATTTATGTGAAACTATTGGTAAACTGTAAACATTTGTCAGTAGGCAATAGCATAAGGACTTCCGGATCCTCGGGCTGGTGCGAATGTTTCAATGTCCGTATGTGCCAAACCGTTGGTTTGTGACACACCTTTACTCGTCCCTCGCTCGCCATGCTCGCTAGAAAGCTATAGCTTAACCAAAAACCAATCCCTCTTGCGTTCGTTATTAGATATGGCGGCGACATATTTCGAATTTGCGAACGTGTCGGATCGGTTGTGAGGTTGGACTAGATTTTTACGAGCGAGCGGAGCGAGCGAGCAACGGTCACAATTTCCAAGCTGTACATATACCTTATATGGCCTTGCATGTATTTCGTGTTAGTAGCTAATTTTGTCAGCCATTTCGGTCATCACATTGCACTATACTATGAGGAAATAGTACTATTTATGTGAAACTATAGGTAAATTGTATACTTTTGTCAGTAGGTAATAGGATAAAGGCTCCCGGCTCCTCGGGCTGGTGCGAATGTTTCAATGACCGTATGTGCCAAACCGTTGGTATGTGACACACCTTTACTCGTCCTTCGCTCGCCGTGCTCGCTAGAAAGCTATAGCCTAACCTAGAACGAATCCCTTTTGCGTTAGTCATTCTATATGGAGGAAACTTATTTCAAATTTGGGAACGTGTCGGATCGGTTGTGAGGTTGGACTAGATTTTTACGAGCGAGCAGAGCGAGCGAGCAGCGATCACAATTTCCAAGCTATACATATACCTTATATTGCCTTGCATATATTTCGTGTTATTACCTAATTTTGTTAGCCATTTCGGCCATCACATTGCACTGTACCATGTGGAAATAGTACTATTTATGTGAAACTATTCATAAACTGTAAACATTTGCCAGTAGGCAATAGGATAAAGATTTCCGGCTCCTCGGGCTGGTGCGAATATTTCAATGTCCCCATGAGGCAAATCGTTGGATTGTGACACAACTTTCCCCGTCTCTCGCTCGCCGTGCTCGCTCGAAAACTATAGCCTAACCTAAAACCAATCCATCTTGCGTTCATTATTCGATATGGCGGCGACATATTTCGAATTTGCGAACGTGTCGGATCGGTTGTGAGGTTGGACTAGATTTTTACGAGCGAGCGGAGCGAGCGAGCAACGGTCACAATTTCCAAGCTGTACATATATCTTATATGGCCTTGCATGTATTTCCTGTTAGTACCTAATTTTGTCAGCCATTTCGGAAAACACATTGCACTATACTATGAGGAAATAGTACTATTTATGTGAAACTATAGGTAAACTGTAAACATTTGTCAATAGGCAATAGGATAAAGACTTCCCGCTCTTCGGGCTGGTGCGAATGTTTCAATGTCCGTATGTGCCAAACTGTTGGTTTGTGACACACCTTTACTCGTCGCTCGCTCGCTGCGCTCGTTCGAAAACTATAGCCTAACCTAAAACCATTCCATCTTGCGTTCATTATTCGATATGGTGGCGACATATTTCGAATTTGCGAACGTGTCGGATCGGTTGTGAGGTTGGACTAAATTTTTACGAGCGAGCGGAGCGAGCGAGCAACGATCACAATTTCCATGTTATACATATACCTTATATTGCCTTGCATATATTTCGTGTCATTACCTAATTTTGTCTGCCATTTCTGACATAACATTGCACTGTACAATGTGGAAATAGTACTATTTATGTGAAACTATTGGTAAACTGTAAACATTTGTCAGTAGGCAATAGCATAAGGACTTCCGGATCCTCGGGCTGGTGCGAATGTTTCAATGTCCGTATGTGCCAAACCGTTGGTTTGTGACACACCTTTACTCGTCCCTCGCTCGCCATGCTCGCTAGAAAGCTATAGCTTAACCAAAAACCAATCCCTCTTGCGTTCGTTATTAGATATGGTGGCGACATATTTCGAATTTGCGAACGTGTCGGATCGGTTGTGAGGTTGGACTAGATTTTTACGAGCGAGCGCAGCGAGCGAGCAGCGATCTCAATTTCCAAGCTATACATATACCTTATATTGCCTTGCATATATTTCGTGTTATTACCTAATTTTGTTAGCCATTTCGGCCATCACATTGCACTGTACTATGTGGAAATAGTACTACTTATGTGAAACTATTCATAAACTGTAAACATTTGTCAGTAGGCAATAGGATAAAGATTTCCGGCTCCTCGGGCTGGTGCGAATATTTCAATGTCTCCATGAGGCAAATCGTTGGATTGTGACACAACTTTCCCCGTCTCTCGCTCGCCGTGCTCGCTCGAAAACTATAGCCTAACCTAAAACCAATCCATCTTGCGTTCATTATTCGATATGGCGGCGACATATTTCGAATTTGCGAACGTGTCGGATCGGTTGTTAGGTTGGACTAGATTTTTACGAGCGAGCGGAGCGAGCGAGCAACGGTCACAATTTCCAAGCTGTACATATATCTTATATGGCCTTGCATGTATTTCCTGTTAGTACCTAATTTTGTCAGCCATTTCGGAAAACACATTGCACTATACTATGAGGAAATAGTACTATTTATGTGAAACTATAGGTAAATTGTATACATTTGTCAGTAGGCAATAGGATAAAGGCTTCCGGCTCCTCGGGCTGGTGCGAATGTTTCAATGTCCGTATGTGCAAACCGTTGGTTTGTGACACACCTTTACTCGTCCTTCGCTCGCCGTGCTCGCTAGAAAGCTATAGCCTAACCTAGAACGAATCCCTCTTGCGTTAGTCATTCGATATGGAGGAAACTTATTACAAATTTGGGAACGTGTCGGATCGGTTGTGAGGTTGGACTAGATTTTTACGAGCGAGCGGAGCGAGCGATCAACGGTCACAATTTCCAAGCTGTACATATACCATATATGGCCTTGCATGTATTTCCTGTTAGTACCTAATTTTGTCAGCCATTTCGGAAAACACATTGCACTATACTATGAGGAAATAGTACTATTTATGTGAAACTATACGTAAACTGTAAACATTTGTCAATAGGCAATAGGATAAAGACTTCCCGCTCTTAGGGCTGGTGCGAATGTTTCAATGTCCGTATGTGCCAAACTGTTGGTTTGTGACACACCTTTACTCGTCGCTCGCTCGCTGCGCTCGTTCGAAAACTATAGCCTAACCTAAAACCAATCCATCTTGCGTTCATTATTCGATATGGTGGCGACATATTTCGAATTTGCGAACGTGTCGGATCGGTTGTGAGGTTGGACTAAATTTTTACGAGCGAGCGGAGCGAGCGAGCAACGATCACAATTTCCATGTTATACATATACCTTATATTGCCTTGCATATATTTCGTGTCATTACCTAATTTTGTCTGCCATTTCTGACATCACATTGCACTGTACAATGTGGAAATAGTACTATTTATGTGAAACTATTGGTAAACTGTAAACATTTGTCAGTAGGCAATAGCATAAGGACTTCCGGATCCTCGGGCTGGTGCGAATGTTTCAATGTCCGTATGTGCCAAACCGTTGGTTTGTGACACACCTTTACTCGTCCCTCGCTCGCCATGCTCGCTAGAAAGCTATAGCTTAACCAAAAACCAATCCCTCTTGCGTTCGTTATTAGATATGGCGGCGACATATTTCGAATTTGCGAACGTGTCGGATCGGTTGTGAGGTTGGACTAGATTTTTACGAGCGAGCGGAGCGAGCGAGCAACGGTCACAATTTCCAAGCTGTACATATACCTTATATGGCCTTGCATGTATTTCGTGTTAGTAGCTAATTTTGTCAGCCATTTCGGTCATCACATTGCACTATACTATGAGGAAATAGTACTATTTATGTGAAACTATAGGTACATTGTATACTTTTGTCAGTAGGTAATAGGATAAAGGCTCCCGGCTCCTCGGGCTGGTGCGAATGTTTCAATGACCGTATGTGCCAAACCGTTGGTATGTGACACACCTTTACTCGTCCTTCGCTCGCCGTGCTCGCTAGAAAGCTATAGCCTAACCTAGAACGAATCCCTTTTGCGTTAGTCATTCTATATGGAGGAAACTTATTTCAAATTTGGGAACGTGTCGGATCGGTTGTGAGGTTGGACTAGATTTTTACGAGCGAGCAGAGCGAGCGAGCAGCGATCACAATTTCCAAGCTATACATATACCTTATATTGCCTTGCATATATTTCGTGTTATTACCTAATTTTGTTAGCCATTTCGGCCATCACATTGCACTGTACCATGTGGAAATAGTACTATTTATGTGAAACTATTCATAAACTGTAAACATTTGCCAGTAGGCAATAGGATAAAGATTTCCGGCTCCTCGGGCTGGTGCGAATATTTCAATGTCCCCATGAGGCAAATCGTTGGATTGTGACACAACTTTCCCCGTCTCTCGCTCGCCGTGCTCGCTCGAAAACTATAGCCTAACCTAAAACCAATCCATCTTGCGTTCATTATTCGATATGGCGGCGACATATTTCGAATTTGCGAACGTGTCGGATCGGTTGTGAGGTTGGACTAGATTTTTACGAGCGAGCGGAGCGAGCGAGCAACGGTCACAATTTCCAAGCTGTACATATATCTTATATGGCCTTGCATGTATTTCCTGTTAGTACCTAATTTTGTCAGCCATTTCGGAAAACACATTGCACTATACTATGAGGAAATAGTACTATTTATGTGAAACTATAGGTAAACTGTAAACATTTGTCAATAGGCAATAGGATAAAGACTTCCCGCTCTTCGGGCTGGTGCGAATGTTTCAATGTCCGTATGTGCCAAACTGTTGGTTTGTGACACACCTTTACTCGTCGCTCGCTCGCTGCGCTCGTTCGAAAACTATAGCCTAACCTGAAACCAATCCATCTTGCGTTCATTATTCGATATGGTGGCGACATATTTCGAATTTGCGAACGTGTCGAATCGGTTGTGAGGTTGGACTAAATTTTTACGAGCGAGCGGAGCGAGCGAGCAACGATCACAATTTCCATGTTATACATATACCTTATATTGCCTTGCATATATTTCGTGTCATTACCTAATTTTGTCTGCCATTTCTGACATAACATTGCACTGTACAATGTGGAAATAGTACTATTTATGTGAAACTATTGGTAAACTGTAAACATTTGTCAGTAGGCAATAGCATAAGGACTTCCGGATCCTCGGGCTGGTGCGAATGTTTCAATGTCCGTATGTGCCAAACCGTTGGTTTGTGACACACCTTTACTCGTCCCTCGCTCGCCATGCTCGCTAGAAAGCTATAGCTTAACCAAAAACCAATCCCTCTTGCGTTCGTTATTAGATATGGTGGCGACATATTTCGAATTTGCGAACGTGTCGGATCGGTTGTGAGGTTGGACTAGATTTTTACGAGCGAGCGCAGCGAGCGAGCAGCGATCTCAATTTCCAAGCTATACATATACCTTATATTGCCTTGCATATATTTCGTGTTATTACCTAATTTTGTTAGCCATTTCGGCCATCACATTGCACTGTACTATGTGGAAATAGTACTACTTATGTGAAACTATTCATAAACTGTAAACATTTGTCAGTAGGCAATAGGATAAAGATTTCCGGCTCCTCGGGCTGGTGCGAATATTTCAATGTCTCCATGAGGCAAATCGTTGGATTGTGACACAACTTTCCCCGTCTCTCGCTCGCCGTGCTCGCTCGAAAACTATAGCCTAACCTAAAACCAATCCATCTTGCGTTCATTATTCGATATGGCGGCGACATATTTCGAATTTGCGAACGTGTCGGATCGGTTGTTAGGTTGGACTAGATTTTTACGAGCGAGCGGAGCGAGCGAGCAACGGTCACAATTTCCAAGCTGTACATATATCTTATATGGCCTTGCATGTATTTCCTGTTAGTACCTAATTTTGTCAGCCATTTCGGAAAACACATTGCACTATACTATGAGGAAATAGTACTATTTATGTGAAACTATAGGTAAATTGTATACATTTGTCAGTAGGCAATAGGATAAAGGCTTCCGGCTCCTCGGGCTGGTGCGAATGTTTCAATGTCCGTATGTGCAAACCGTTGGTTTGTGACACACCTTTACTCGTCCTTCGCTCGCCGTGCTCGCTAGAAAGCTATAGCCTAACCTAGAACGAATCCCTCTTGCGTTAGTCATTCGATATGGAGGAAACTTATTACAAATTTGGGAACGTGTCGGATCGGTTGTGAGGTTGGACTAGATTTTTACGAGCGAGCGGAGCGAGCGATCAACGGTCACAATTTCCAAGCTGTACATATACCATATATGGCCTTGCATGTATTTCCTGTTAGTACCTAATTTTGTCAGCCATTTCGGAAAACACATTGCACTATACTATGAGGAAATAGTACTATTTATGTGAAACTATACGTAAACTGTAAACATTTGTCAATAGGCAATAGGATAAAGACTTCCCGCTCTTAGGGCTGGTGCGAATGTTTCAATGTCCGTATGTGCCAAACTGTTGGTTTGTGACACACCTTTACTCGTCGCTCGCTCGCTGCGCTCGTTCGAAAACTATAGCCTAACCTAAAACCAATCCATCTTGCGTTCATTATTCGATATGGTGGCGACATATTTCGAATTTGCGAACGTGTCGGATCGGTTGTGAGGTTGGACTAAATTTTTACGAGCGAGCGGAGCGAGCGAGCAACGATCACAATTTCCATGTTATACATATACCTTATATTGCCTTGCATATATTTCGTGTCATTACCTAATTTTGTCTGCCATTTCTGACATCACATTGCACTGTACAATGTGGAAATAGTACTATTTATGTGAAACTATTGGTAAACTGTAAACATTTGTCAGTAGGCAATAGCATAAGGACTTCCGGATCCTCGGGCTGGTGCGAATGTTTCAATGTCCGTATGTGCCAAACCGTTGGTTTGTGACACACCTTTACTCGTCCCTCGCTCGCCATGCTCGCTAGAAAGCTATAGCTTAACCAAAAACCAATCCCTCTTGCGTTCGTTATTAGATATGGCGGCGACATATTTCGAATTTGCGAACGTGTCGGATCGGTTGTGAGGTTGGACTAGATTTTTACGAGCGAGCGGAGCGAGCGAGCAACGGTCACAATTTCCAAGCTGTACATATACCTTATATGGCCTTGCATGTATTTCGTGTTAGTAGCTAATTTTGTCAGCCATTTCGGTCATCACATTGCACTATACTATGAGGAAATAGTACTATTTATGTGAAACTATAGGTACATTGTATACTTTTGTCAGTAGGTAATAGGATAAAGGCTCCCGGCTCCTCGGGCTGGTGCGAATGTTTCAATGACCGTATGTGCCAAACCGTTGGTATGTGACACACCTTTACTCGTCCTTCGCTCGCCGTGCTCGCTAGAAAGCTATAGCCTAACCTAGAACGAATCCCTTTTGCGTTAGTCATTCTATATGGAGGAAACTTATTTCAAATTTGGGAACGTGTCGGATCGGTTGTGAGGTTGGACTAGATTTTTACGAGCGAGCAGAGCGAGCGAGCAGCGATCACAATTTCCAAGCTATACATATACCTTATATTGCCTTGCATATATTTCGTGTTATTACCTAATTTTGTTAGCCATTTCGGCCATCACATTGCACTGTACCATGTGGAAATAGTACTATTTATGTGAAACTATTCATAAACTGTAAACATTTGCCAGTAGGCAATAGGATAAAGATTTCCGGCTCCTCGGGCTGGTGCGAATATTTCAATGTCCCCATGAGGCAAATCGTTGGATTGTGACACAACTTTCCCCGTCTCTCGCTCGCCGTGCTCGCTCGAAAACTATAGCCTAACCTAAAACCAATCCATCTTGCGTTCATTATTCGATATGGCGGCGACATATTTCGAATTTGCGAACGTGTCGGATCGGTTGTGAGGTTGGACTAGATTTTTACGAGCGAGCGGAGCGAGCGAGCAACGGTCACAATTTCCAAGCTGTACATATATCTTATATGGCCTTGCATGTATTTCCTGTTAGTACCTAATTTTGTCAGCCATTTCGGAAAACACATTGCACTATACTATGAGGAAATAGTACTATTTATGTGAAACTATAGGTAAACTGTAAACATTTGTCAATAGGCAATAGGATAAAGACTTCCCGCTCTTCGGGCTGGTGCGAATGTTTCAATGTCCGTATGTGCCAAACTGTTGGTTTGTGACACACCTTTACTCGTCGCTCGCTCGCTGCGCTCGTTCGAAAACTATAGCCTAACCTGAAACCAATCCATCTTGCGTTCATTATTCGATATGGTGGCGACATATTTCGAATTTGCGAACGTGTCGAATCGGTTGTGAGGTTGGACTAAATTTTTACGAGCGAGCGGAGCGAGCGAGCAACGATCACAATTTCCATGTTATACATATACCTTATATTGCCTTGCATATATTTCGTGTCATTACCTAATTTTGTCTGCCATTTCTGACATAACATTGCACTGTACAATGTGGAAATAGTACTATTTATGTGAAACTATTGGTAAACTGTAAACATTTGTCAGTAGGCAATAGCATAAGGACTTCCGGATCCTCGGGCTGGTGCGAATGTTTCAATGTCCGTATGTGCCAAACCGTTGGTTTGTGACACACCTTTACTCGTCCCTCGCTCGCCATGCTCGCTAGAAAGCTATAGCTTAACCAAAAACCAATCCCTCTTGCGTTCGTTATTAGATATGGTGGCGACATATTTCGAATTTGCGAACGTGTCGGATCGGTTGTGAGGTTGGACTAGATTTTTACGAGCGAGCGCAGCGAGCGAGCAGCGATCTCAATTTCCAAGCTATACATATACCTTATATTGCCTTGCATATATTTCGTGTTATTACCTAATTTTGTTAGCCATTTCGGCCATCACATTGCACTGTACTATGTGGAAATAGTACTACTTATGTGAAACTATTCATAAACTGTAAACATTTGTCAGTAGGCAATAGGATAAAGATTTCCGGCTCCTCGGGCTGGTGCGAATATTTCAATGTCTCCATGAGGCAAATCGTTGGATTGTGACACAACTTTCCCCGTCTCTCGCTCGCCGTGCTCGCTCGAAAACTATAGCCTAACCTAAAACCAATCCATCTTGCGTTCATTATTCGATATGGCGGCGACATATTTCGAATTTGCGAACGTGTCGGATCGGTTGTTAGGTTGGACTAGATTTTTACGAGCGAGCGGAGCGAGCGAGCAACGGTCACAATTTCCAAGCTGTACATATATCTTATATGGCCTTGCATGTATTTCCTGTTAGTACCTAATTTTGTCAGCCATTTCGGAAAACACATTGCACTATACTATGAGGAAATAGTACTATTTATGTGAAACTATAGGTAAATTGTATACATTTGTCAGTAGGCAATAGGATAAAGGCTTCCGGCTCCTCGGGCTGGTGCGAATGTTTCAATGTCCGTATGTGCAAACCGTTGGTTTGTGACACACCTTTACTCGTCCTTCGCTCGCCGTGCTCGCTAGAAAGCTATAGCCTAACCTAGAACGAATCCCTCTTGCGTTAGTCATTCGATATGGAGGAAACTTATTACAAATTTGGGAACGTGTCGGATCGGTTGTGAGGTTGGACTAGATTTTTACGAGCGAGCGGAGCGAGCGATCAACGGTCACAATTTCCAAGCTGTACATATACCATATATGGCCTTGCATGTATTTCCTGTTAGTACCTAATTTTGTCAGCCATTTCGGAAAACACATTGCACTATACTATGAGGAAATAGTACTATTTATGTGAAACTATAGGTAAACTGTAAACATTGGTCAATAGGCAATAGGATAAAGACTTCCCGCTCTTAGGGCTGGTGCGAATGTTTCAATGTCCGTATGTGCCAAACTGTTGGTTTGTGACACACCTTTACTCGTCGCTCGCTCGCTGCGCTCGTTCGAAAACTATAGCCTAACCTAAAACCAATCCATCTTGCGTTCATTATTCGATATGGTGGCGACATATTTCGAATTTGCGAACGTGTCGGATCGGTTGTGAGGTTGGACTAAATTTTTACGAGCGAGCGGAGCGAGCGAGCAACGATCACAATTTCCATGTTATACATATACCTTATATTGCCTTGCATATATTTCGTGTCATTACCTAATTTTGTCTGCCATTTCTGACATCACATTGCACTGTACAATGTGGAAATAGTACTATTTATGTGAAACTATTGGTAAACTGTAAACATTTGTCAGTAGGCAATAGCATAAGGACTTCCGGATCCTCGGGCTGGTGCGAATGTTTCAATGTCCGTATGTGCCAAACCGTTGGTTTGTGACACACCTTTACTCGTCCCTCGCTCGCCATGCTCGCTAGAAAGCTATAGCTTAACCAAAAACCAATCCCTCTTGCGTTCGTTATTAGATATGGCGGCGACATATTTCGAATTTGCGTACGTGTCGGATCGGTTGTGAGGTTGGACTAGATTTTTACGAGCGAGCGGAGCGAGCGAGCAACGGTCACAATTTCCAAGCTGTACATATACCTTATATGGCCTTGCATGTATTTCGTGTTAGTAGCTAATTTTGTCAGCCATTTCGGTCATCACATTGCACTATACTATGAGGAAATAGTACTATTTATGTGAAACTATAGGTACATTGTATACTTTTGTCAGTAGGTAATAGGATAAAGGCTCCCGGCTCCTCGGGCTGGTGCGAATGTTTCAATGACCGTATGTGCCAAACCGTTGGTATGTGACACACCTTTACTCGTCCTTCGCTCGCCGTGCTCGCTAGAAAGCTATAGCCTAACCTAGAACGAATCCCTTTTGCGTTAGTCATTCTATATGGAGGAAACTTATTTCAAATTTGGGAACGTGTCGGATCGGTTGTGAGGTTGGACTAGATTTTTACGAGCGAGCAGAGCGAGCGAGCAGCGATCACAATTTCCAAGCTATACATATACCTTATATTGCCTTGCATATATTTCGTGTTATTACCTAATTTTGTTAGCCATTTCGGCCATCACATTGCACTGTACCATGTGGAAATAGTACTATTTATGTGAAACTATTCATAAACTGTAAACATTTGCCAGTAGGCAATAGGATAAAGATTTCCGGCTCCTCGGGCTGGTGCGAATATTTCAATGTCCCCATGAGGCAAATCGTTGGATTGTGACACAACTTTCCCCGTCTCTCGCTCGCCGTGCTCGCTCGAAAACTATAGCCTAACCTAAAACCAATCCATCTTGCGTTCATTATTCGATATGGCGGCGACATATTTCGAATTTGCGAACGTGTCGGATCGGTTGTGAGGTTGGACTAGATTTTTACGAGCGAGCGGAGCGAGCGAGCAACGGTCACAATTTCCAAGCTGTACATATATCTTATATGGCCTTGCATGTATTTCCTGTTAGTACCTAATTTTGTCAGCCATTTCGGAAAACACATTGCACTATACTATGAGGAAATAGTACTATTTATGTGAAACTATAGGTAAACTGTAAACATTTGTCAATAGGCAATAGGATAAAGACTTCCCGCTCTTCGGGCTGGTGCGAATGTTTCAATGTCCGTATGTGCCAAACTGTTGGTTTGTGACACACCTTTACTCGTCGCTCGCTCGCTGCGCTCGTTCGAAAACTATAGCCTAACCTGAAACCAATCCATCTTGCGTTCATTATTCGATATGGTGGCGACATATTTCGAATTTGCGAACGTGTCGAATCGGTTGTGAGGTTGGACTAAATTTTTACGAGCGAGCGGAGCGAGCGAGCAACGATCACAATTTCCATGTTATACATATACCTTATATTGCCTTGCATATATTTCGTGTCATTACCTAATTTTGTCTGCCATTTCTGACATAACATTGCACTGTACAATGTGGAAATAGTACTATTTATGTGAAACTATTGGTAAACTGTAAACATTTGTCAGTAGGCAATAGCATAAGGACTTCCGGATCCTCGGGCTGGTGCGAATGTTTCAATGTCCGTATGTGCCAAACCGTTGGTTTGTGACACACCTTTACTCGTCCCTCGCTCGCCATGCTCGCTAGAAAGCTATAGCCTAACCTGAAACCAATCCATCTTGCGTTCATTATTCGATATGGTGGCGACATATTTCGAATTTGCGAACGTGTCGAATCGGTTGTGAGGTTGGACTAGATTTTTACGAGCGAGCGCAGCGAGCGAGCAGCGATCTCAATTTCCAAGCTATACATATACCTTATATTGCCTTGCATATATTTCGTGTTATTACCTAATTTTGTTAGCCATTTCGGCCATCACATTGCACTGTACTATGTGGAAATAGTACTACTTATGTGAAACTATTCATAAACTGTAAACATTTGTCAGTAGGCAATAGGATAAAGATTTCCGGCTCCTCGGGCTGGTGCGAATATTTCAATGTCTCCATGAGGCAAATCGTTGGATTGTGACACAACTTTCCCCGTCTCTCGCTCGCCGTGCTCGCTCGAAAACTATAGCCTAACCTAAAACCAATCCATCTTGCGTTCATTATTCGATATGGCGGCGACATATTTCGAATTTGCGAACGTGTCGGATCGGTTGTTAGGTTGGACTAGATTTTTACGAGCGAGCGGAGCGAGCGAGCAACGGTCACAATTTCCAAGCTGTACATATATCTTATATGGCCTTGCATGTATTTCCTGTTAGTACCTAATTTTGTCAGCCATTTCGGAAAACACATTGCACTATACTATGAGGAAATAGTACTATTTATGTGAAACTATAGGTAAATTGTATACATTTGTCAGTAGGCAATAGGATAAAGGCTTCCGGCTCCTCGGGCTGGTGCGAATGTTTCAATGTCCGTATGTGCAAACCGTTGGTTTGTGACACACCTTTACTCGTCCTTCGCTCGCCGTGCTCGCTAGAAAGCTATAGCCTAACCTAGAACGAATCCCTCTTGCGTTAGTCATTCGATATGGAGGAAACTTATTACAAATTTGGGAACGTGTCGGATCGGTTGTGAGGTTGGACTAGATTTTTACGAGCGAGCGGAGCGAGCGATCAACGGTCACAATTTCCAAGCTGTACATATACCATATATGGCCTTGCATGTATTTCCTGTTAGTACCTAATTTTGTCAGCCATTTCGGAAAACACATTACACTATACTATGAGGAAATAGTACTATTTATGTGAAACTATAGGTAAACTGTAAACATTTGTCAATAGGCAATAGGATAAAGACTTCCCGCTCTTAGGGCTGGTGCGAATGTTTCAATGTCCGTATGTGCCAAACTGTTGGTTTGTGACACACCTTTACTCGTCGCTCGCTCGCTGCGCTCGTTCGAAAACTATAGCCTAACCTAAAACCAATCCATCTTGCGTTCATTATTCGATATGGTGGCGACATATTTCGAATTTGCGAACGTGTCGGATCGGTTGTGAGGTTGGACTAAATTTTTACGAGCGAGCGGAGCGAGCGAGCAACGATCACAATTTCCATGTTATACATATACCTTATATTGCCTTGCATATATTTCGTGTCATTACCTAATTTTGTCTGCCATTTCTGACATCACATTGCACTGTACAATGTGGAAATAGTACTATTTATGTGAAACTATTGGTAAACTGTAAACATTTGTCAGTAGGCAATAGCATAAGGACTTCCGGATCCTCGGGCTGGTGCGAATGTTTCAATGTCCGTATGTGCCAAACCGTTGGTTTGTGACACACCTTTACTCGTCCCTCGCTCGCCATGCTCGCTAGAAAGCTATAGCTTAACCAAAAACCAATCCCTCTTGCGTTCGTTATTAGATATGGCGGCGACATATTTCGAATTTGCGAACGTGTCGGATCGGTTGTGAGGTTGGACTAGATTTTTACGAGCGAGCGGAGCGAGCGAGCAACGGTCACAATTTCCAAGCTGTACATATACCTTATATGGCCTTGCATGTATTTCGTGTTAGTAGCTAATTTTGTCAGCCATTTCGGTCATCACATTGCACTATACTATGAGGAAATAGTACTATTTATGTGAAACTATAGGTACATTGTATACTTTTGTCAGTAGGTAATAGGATAAAGGCTCCCGGCTCCTCGGGCTGGTGCGAATGTTTCAATGACCGTATGTGCCAAACCGTTGGTATGTGACACACCTTTACTCGTCCTTCGCTCGCCGTGCTCGCTAGAAAGCTATAGCCTAACCTAGAACGAATCCCTTTTGCGTTAGTCATTCTATATGGAGGAAACTTATTTCAAATTTGGGAACGTGTCGGATCGGTTGTGAGGTTGGACTAGATTTTTACGAGCGAGCAGAGCGAGCGAGCAGCGATCACAATTTCCAAGCTATACATATACCTTATATTGCCTTGCATATATTTCGTGTTATTACCTAATTTTGTTAGCCATTTCGGCCATCACATTGCACTGTACCATGTGGAAATAGTACTATTTATGTGAAACTATTCATAAACTGTAAACATTTGCCAGTAGGCAATAGGATAAAGATTTCCGGCTCCTCGGGCTGGTGCGAATATTTCAATGTCCCCATGAGGCAAATCGTTGGATTGTGACACAACTTTCCCCGTCTCTCGCTCGCCGTGCTCGCTCGAAAACTATAGCCTAACCTAAAACCAATCCATCTTGCGTTCATTATTCGATATGGCGGCGACATATTTCGAATTTGCGAACGTGTCGGATCGGTTGTGAGGTTGGACTAGATTTTTACGAGCGAGCGGAGCGAGCGAGCAACGGTCACAATTTCCAAGCTGTACATATATCTTATATGGCCTTGCATGTATTTCCTGTTAGTACCTAATTTTGTCAGCCATTTCGGAAAACACATTGCACTATACTATGAGGAAATAGTACTATTTATGTGAAACTATAGGTAAACTGTAAACATTTGTCAATAGGCAATAGGATAAAGACTTCCCGCTCTTCGGGCTGGTGCGAATGTTTCAATGTCCGTATGTGCCAAACTGTTGGTTTGTGACACACCTTTACTCGTCGCTCGCTCGCTGCGCTCGTTCGAAAACTATAGCCTAACCTAAAACCATTCCATCTTGCGTTCATTATTCGATATGGTGGCGACATATTTCGAATTTGCGAACGTGTCGGATCGGTTGTGAGGTTGGACTAAATTTTTACGAGCGAGCGGAGCGAGCGAGCAACGATCACAATTTCCATGTTATACATATACCTTATATTGCCTTGCATATATTTCGTGTCATTACCTAATTTTGTCTGCCATTTCTGACATAACATTGCACTGTACAATGTGGAAATAGTACTATTTATGTGAAACTATTGGTAAACTGTAAACATTTGTCAGTAGGCAATAGCATAAGGACTTCCGGATCCTCGGGCTGGTGCGAATGTTTCAATGTCCGTATGTGCCAAACCGTTGGTTTGTGACACACCTTTACTCGTCCCTCGCTCGCCATGCTCGCTAGAAAGCTATAGCTTAACCAAAAACCAATCCCTCTTGCGTTCGTTATTAGATATGGTGGCGACATATTTCGAATTTGCGAACGTGTCGGATCGGTTGTGAGGTTGGACTAGATTTTTACGAGCGAGCGCAGCGAGCGAGCAGCGATCTCAATTTCCAAGCTATACATATACCTTATATTGCCTTGCATATATTTCGTGTTATTACCTAATTTTGTTAGCCATTTCGGCCATCACATTGCACTGTACTATGTGGAAATAGTACTACTTATGTGAAACTATTCATAAACTGTAAACATTTGTCAGTAGGCAATAGGATAAAGATTTCCGGCTCCTCGGGCTGGTGCGAATATTTCAATGTCCCCATGAGGCAAATCGTTGGATTGTGACACAACTTTCCCCGTCTCTCGCTCGCCGTGCTCGCTCGAAAACTATAGCCTAACCTAAAACCAATCCATCTTGCGTTCATTATTCGATATGGCGGCGACATATTTCGAATTTGCGAACGTGTCGGATCGGTTGTTAGGTTGGACTAGATTTTTACGAGCGAGCGGAGCGAGCGAGCAACGGTCACAATTTCCAAGCTGTACATATATCTTATATGGCCTTGCATGTATTTCCTGTTAGTACCTAATTTTGTCAGCCATTTCGGAAAACACATTGCACTATACTATGAGGAAATAGTACTATTTATGTGAAACTATAGGTAAATTGTATACATTTGTCAGTAGGCAATAGGATAAAGGCTTCCGGCTCCTCGGGCTGGTGCGAATGTTTCAATGTCCGTATGTGCAAACCGTTGGTTTGTGACACACCTTTACTCGTCCTTCGCTCGCCGTGCTCGCTAGAATGCTATAGCCTAACCTAGAACGAATCCCTCTTGCGTTAGTCATTCGATATGGAGGAAGCTTATTACAAATTTGGGAACGTGTCGGATCGGTTGTGAGGTTGGACTAGATTTTTACGAGCGAGCGGAGCGAGCGATCAACGGTCACAATTTCCAAGCTGTACATATACCATATATGGCCTTGCATGTATTTCCTGTTAGTACCTAATTTTGTCAGCCATTTCGGAAAACACATTGCACTATACTATGAGGAAATAGTACTATTTATGTGAAACTATAGGTAAACTGTAAACATTTGTCAATAGGCAATAGGATAAAGACTTCCCGCTCTTCGGGCTGGTGCGAATGTTTCAATGTCCGTATGTGCCAAACTGTTGGTTTGTGACACACCTTTACTCGTCGCTCGCTCGCTGCGCTCGTTCGAAAACTATAGCCTAACCTAAAACCAATCCATCTTGCGTTCATTATTCGATATGGTGGCGACATATTTCGAATTTGCGAACGTGTCGGATCGGTTGTGAGGTTGGACTAAATTTTTACGAGCGAGCGGAGCGAGCGAGCAACGATCACAATTTCCATGTTATACATATACCTTATATTGCCTTGCATATATTTCGTGTCATTACCTAATTTTGTCTGCCATTTCTGACATCACATTGCACTTTACTATGTGGAAATAGTATTATTTATGTGAAACTATTCATAAACTGTAAACATTTGTCAGTAGGCAATAGGATAAAGACTTCCGGCTCCTCGGGCTTGTGCGAATATTTCAATGTCCGTATGTGCCAAACCGTTGGTTTGTGACACACCTTTACGCGTCTCTCGCTCGCTGCGCTCGCTCGAAAGCTATAGCCTAACCTAAAACCATACATCTTGCGTTCATTATCCGATATGGTGGCGACATATATCGAATTTGCGAACGTGTCGGATCGGTTGTGAGGTTGGACTAGATTTTTACGAGCGAGCGGAGCAAGCGTGCAACGATCACAATTTCCAAGCTATACATATACCTTATATTGCCTTGCATTTGTTTCGTGTTATTACCTAATTTTCTCAGCCATTTCAGACATCACATTGCACTGTAGTATGTGGAAATAGTACTATTTATGTGAAACTATTCATAAACGGTAAACATTTGTCAGTAGGCAATTCGATAAAGACTTCCGGCTCCTCGGGCTGGTGCGAATGTTTCAATGTCCGTATGTGCAAACCGTTGGTTTGTGACACACCTTTACTCGTCCTTCGCTCGCCGTGCTCGCTAGAAAGCTATAGCCTAACCTAGAACGAATCCCTCTTGCGTTAGTCATTCGATATGGAGGAAACTTATTTCAAATTTGGGAACGTGTCGGATCGGTTGTGAGGTTGGACTAGATTTTTACGAGCGAGCGGAGCGAGCGAGCAACGGTCACAATTTCCAAGCTGTACATATACCATATATGGCCTTGCATGTATTTCCTGTTAGTACCTAATTTTGTCAGCCATTTCGGAAAACACATTGCACTATACTATGAGGAAATAGTACTATTTATGTGAAACTATAGGTAAACTGTAAACATTTGTCAATAGGCAATAGGATAAAGACTTCCCGCTCCTCGGGCTGGTGCGAATGTTTCAATGTCCGTATGTGCCAAACTGTTGGTTTGTGACACACCTTTACTCGTCGCTCGCTCGCTGCGCTCGTTCGAAAACTATAGCCTAACCTAAAACCAATCCATCTTGCGTTCATTATTCGATATGGTGGCGACATATTTCGAATTTGCGAACGTGTCGGATCGGTTGTGAGGTTGGACTAAATTTTTACGAGCGAGCGGAGCGAGCGAGCAACGATCACAATTTCCATGTTATACATATACCTTATATTGCCTTGCATATATTTCGTGTCATTACCTAATTTTGTCTGCCATTTCTGACATCACATTGCACTTTACTATGTGGAAATAGTATTATTTATGTGAAACTATTCATAAACTGTAAACATTTGTCAGTAGGCAATAGGATAAAGACTTCCGGCTCCTCGGGCTTGTGCGGATATTTCAATGTCCGTATGTGCCAAACCGTTGGTTTGTGACACACCTTTACGCGTCTCTCGCTCGCTGCGCTCGCTCGAAAGCTAAAGCCTAACCTAAAACCATACATCTTGCGTTCATTATTCGATATGGTGGCGACATATATCGAATTTGCGAACGTGTCGGATCGGTTGTGAGGTTGAACTAGATTTTTACGTGCGAGCGGAGCGAGCGAGCAACGATCACAATTTCCAAGCTCTACATATACCTTATATTGCCTTGCATTTGTTTCGTGTTGTTACCTAATTTTCTCAGCCATTTCGGACATCAAATTGCACTGTAGTATGTGGAAATAGTACTATTTATGTGAAACTATTCATAAACGGTAAACATTTGTCAGTAGGCAATTCGATAAAGACTTCCGGCTCCTCGGGCTGGTGCGAATGTTTCAATGTCCGTATGTGCAAACCGTTGGTTTGTGACACACCTTTACTCGTCCTTCGCTCGCCGTGCTCGCTAGAAAGCTATAGCCTAACCTAGAACGAATCCCTCTTGCGTTAGTCATTCGATATGGAGGAAACTTATTTCAAATTTGGGAACGTGTCGGATCGGTTGTGAGGTTGGACTAGATTTTTACGAGCGAGCGGAGCGAGCGAGCAACGGTCACAATTTCCAAGCTGTACATATACCATATATGGCCTTGCATGTATTTCCTGTTAGTACCTAATTTTGTCAGCCATTTCGGAAAACACATTGCACTATACTATGAGGAAATAGTACTATTTATGTGAAACTATAGGTAAACTGTAAACATTTGTCAATAGGCAATAGGATAAAGACTTCCCGCTCCTCGGGCTGGTGCGAATGTTTCAATGTCCGTATGTGCCAAACTGTTGGTTTGTGACACACCTTTACTCGTCGCTCGCTCGCTGCGCTCGTTCGAAAACTATAGCCTAACCTAAAACCAATCCATCTTGCGTTCATTATTCGATATGGTGGCGACATATTTCGAATTTGCGAACGTGTCGGATCGGTTGTGAGGTTGGACTAAATTTTTACGAGCGAGCGGAGCGAGCGAGCAACGATCACAATTTCCATGTTATACATATACCTTATATTGCCTTGCATATATTTCGTGTCATTACCTAATTTTGTCTGCCATTTCTGACATCACATTGCACTTTACTATGTGGAAATAGTATTATTTATGTGAAACTATTCATAAACTGTAAACATTTGTCAGTAGGCAATAGGATAAAGACTTCCGGCTCCTCGGGCTTGTGCGGATATTTCAATGTCCGTATGTGCCAAACCGTTGGTTTGTGACACACCTTTACGCGTCTCTCGCTCGCTGCGCTCGCTCGAAAGCTATAGCCTAACCTAAAACCATACATCTTGCGTTCATTATCCGATATGGTGGCGACATATATCGAATTTGCGAACGTGTCGGATCGGTTGTGAGGTTGGACTAGATTTTTGCGAGCGAGCGGAGCAAGCGTGCAACGATCACAATTTCCAAGCTATACATATACCTTATATTGCCTTGCATTTGTTTCGTGTTATTACCTAATTTTCTCAGCCATTTCAGACATCACATTGCACTGTAGTATGTGGAAATAGTACTATTTATGTGAAACTATTCATAAACTGTAAACATTTGTCAGTAGGCAATAGGATAAATACTTCCGGCTCCTCGGTCTTGTGCGAATATTTCAATGTCCGCATGTGCCAAACCGTTGGTTTGTGACACACCTTTACGCGTCTCTCGCTCGCTGCGCTCGCTCGAAAGCTATAGCCTAACCTAAAACCATACATCTTGCGTTCTTTATTCGATATGGCGGCGACATATTTCGAATTTGCGAACGTGTCGGATCGGTTGTGAGGATGGACTAGATTTTTACGAGCGAGCGGAGCGAGCGAATAACGGTCATCATTTCCAAGCTATACATATACCTTATATTGCCTTGCATATGTTTCGTGTTGTTACCTAATTTTGTCAGCCATTTCTGACATCACATTGCACTGTAGTATGTGGAAATAGTACTATTTATGTGAAACTATTCATAAGCTGTAAACATTTGTCAGTAGGCCATAGGATAAAGGCTTCCGGCTCCTCGGGCTTGTGCGAATATTTCAATGTCCGTATGTGCCAAACCGTTGGTTTGTGACACACCTTTACGAGTCTCTCGCTCGCTGCGCTCGCTCGAAAGCTATAGCCTAACCTAAAACCATACATCTTGCGTTCAGTAATCGATTTGGTGGCGACATATTTCGAATCTGCGAACGTGTCGTATCGGTTGTGAGGTTGGACTAGATTTTTACGAGCGAGCGGAGCGAGCGAGCAACGGTGACAATTTCCAAGCTATACATATACCTTATATTGCATTGCATTTGTTTCGTGTTATTACCTAATTTTGTCAGCCATTTCGGACATCACATTGGACTGTAGTATGTGGAAATAGTACTATTTATGTGAAACTATTCATAAACTGTAAACATTTGTCAGTAGGCCATAGGATAAATACTTCCGGCTCCTCGGGTTGGTGCGAATATTTCAATGTCCGTATGTGCCAAAGCGTTGGTTTGTGTCACACCTTTACGCGTCTCTCGCTCGCTGCGCTCGCTCGAAAGCTAAAGCCTAACCTAAAACCATACATCTTGCGTTCATTATTCGATATGGTGGCGACATATATCGAATTTGCGAACGTGTCGGATCGGTTGTGAGGTTGAACTAGATTTTTACGTGCGAGCGGAGCGAGCGAGCAACGATCACAATTTCCAAGCTCTACATATACCTTATATTGCCTTGCATTTGTTTCGTGTTGTTACCTAATTTTCTCAGCCATTTCGGACATCAAATTGCACTGTAGTATGTGCAAATAGTACTATTTATGTGAAACTATTCATAAACTGTAAACATTTGTCAGTAGGCAATAGGATAAAGACTTCCGGCTCCTCGGGCTTGTGCGAATTTTTCAATGTCCGCATGTGCCAAACCGTTGGTTTGTGACACACCTTTACGCGTCTCTCGCTCGCTGCGCTCGCTCGAAAGCTAAAGCCTAACCTAAAACCATACATCTTGCATTCATTATTCGATATGGTGGCGACATATATCGAATTTGCGAACGTGTCGGATCGGTTGTGAGGTTGGACTAGATTTTTACGAGCGAGCGGAGCGAGCGAGCAACGATTACAATTTCCAAGCTATACATATACCTTATATTGCCTTGCATTTGTTTCGTGTTATTACCTAATTTTCTCAGCCATATCGGACATCACATTGCACTGTAGTATGTGGAAATAGTACTATTTATGTGAAACTACTCATAAACTGTAAACATTTGTCAGTAGGCCATAGGATAAATACTTCCGGCTCCTCGGGTTGGTGCGAATATTTCAATGTCCGTATGTGCCAAACCGTTGGTTTGTGACACACCTTTACGCGTCTCTCGCTCGCTGCGCTCGCTCGAAAGCTAAAGCCTAACCTAAAACCATACATCTTGCGTTCATTATTCGATATGGTGGCGACATATATCGAATTTGCGAACGTGTCGGATCGGTTGTGAGGTTGAACTAGATTTTTACGAGCGAGCGGAGCGAGCGAGCAACGGTCACAATTTCCAAGCTGTACATATACCATATATGGCCTTGCATGTATTTCCTGTTACTACCTAATTTTGTCAGCCATTTCGGAAAACACATTGCACTATACTATGAGGAAATTGTACTATTTATGTGAAACTATAGGTAAACTGTAAACATTTGTCAATAGGCAATAGGATAAAGACTTCCCGCTCCTCGGGCTGGTGCGAATGTTTCAATGTCCGTATGTGCCAAACTGTTGGTTTGTGACACACCTTTACTCGTCGCTCGCTCGCTGCGCTCGTTCGAAAACTATAGCCGAACCTAAAACCAATCCATCTTGCGTTCATTATTCGATATGGTGGCGACATATTTCGAATTTGCAAACGTGTCGGATCGGTTGTGAGGTTGGACTAAATTTTTACGAGCGAGCGGAGCGAGCGAGCAACGATCACAATTTCCATGTTATACATATACCTTATATTGCCTTGCATATATTTCGTGTCATTACCTAATTTTGTCTGCCATTTCTGACATAACATTGCACTGTACAATGTGGAAATAGTACTATTTATGTGAAACTATTGGTAAACTGTAAACATTTGTCAGTAGGCAATAGCATAAGGACTTCCGGATCCTCGGGCTGGTGCGAATGTTTCAATGTCCGTATGTGCCAAACCGTTGGTTTGTGACACACCTTTACTCGTCCCTCGCTCGCCGTGCTCGCTAGAAAGCTATAGCTTAACCAAAAACCAATCCCTCTTGCCTTCGTTATTAGATATGGCGGCGACATATTTCGAATTTGCGAACGTGTCGGATCGGTTGTGAGGTTGGACTGGATTTTTACGAGCGAGCGGAGCGAGCGAGCAACGGTCACAATTTCCAAGCTGTACATATACTTTATATGGCCTTGCATGTATTTCGTGTTAGTACCTAATTTTGTCAGCCATTTCGGTCATCACATTGCACTATACTATGAGGAAATAGTACTATTTATGTGAAACTATAGGTCAATTGTATACATTTGTCAGTAGGCAATAGGATAAAGACTTCCGGCTACTCGGGCTTGTGCGAATATTTCATTGTCTGTATGTGCCAAACCGTTGCTTTGTGGCACACCTTTACGCGTCTCTCGCTCGCTGCGCTCGCTCGAAAGATATAGCCTAACCTAAAACCATACATCTTGCGTTCATTATTCGATATGGTGGCGACATATATCGAATTTGCGAACGTGTCCGATCGGTTGTGAGGTTGGACTAGATTTTTACGAGCGAGCGGAGCGAGCGAATAACGGTCATCATTTCCAAGCTATACATATACCTTATATTGCCTTGCATATGTTTCGTGTTATTACCTAATTTTGTCAGCCATTTCTGACATCACATTGCACTGTAGTATGTGGAAATAGTACTAATTATGTGAAACTATTCATAAACTGTAAACATTTGTCAGTAGCCAATAGGATAAAGGCTTCCGGCTCCTCGGGCTGGTGCGAATGTTTCAATGTCCGTATGTGCCAAACCGTTGGTTTGTGACACACCTTTACTCGCCGCTCGCTCGCTGCGCTCGTTCGAAAACTATAGCCTAACCTAAAACCAATCCATCTTGCGTTCATTATTCGATACGGTGGCGACATAATTCGAATTTGCGAACGTGTCGGATCGGTTGTGAGGTTGGACTAGATTTTTACGAGCGAGCGGAGCGAGCGAGCAGCGATCTCAATTTCCAAGCTATACATATACCTTATATTGCCTTGCATATATTTCGTGTTATTACCTAATTTTGTTAGCCATTTCGGCCATCACATTGCACTGTACTATGTGGAAATAGTACTACTTATGTGAAACAATTCATAAACTGTAAACATTTGTCAGTAGGCAATAGGATAAAGATTTCCGGCTCCTCGGGCTGGTGCGAATATTTCAATGTCCCCATGAGGCAAATCGTTGGATTGTGACACAACTTTCCCCGTCTCTCGCTCGCCGTGCTCGCTCGAAAACAATAGCCTAACCTAAAACCAATCCATCTTGCGTTCATTATTCGATATGGCGGCGACATATTTCGAATTTGCGAACGTGTCGGATCGGTTGTGAGGTTGGACTAGATTTTTACGAGCGAGCGGAGCGAGCGAGCAACGGTCACAATTTCCAAGCTGTACATATATCTTATATGGCCTTGCATGTATTTCCTGTTAGTACCTAATTTTGTCAGCCATTTCGGAGAACACATTGCACTATACTATGAGGAAATAGTACTATTTATGTGAAACTATTCATAAACTGTAAACATTTGTCAGTAGCCAATAGGATAAAGGCTTCCGGCTCCTCGGGCTGGTGCGAATGTTTCAATGTCCGTATGTGCCAAACCGTTGCTTTGTGGCACACCTTTACGCGTCTCTCGCTCGCTGCGCTCGCTCGAAAGCATTAGCCTAACCTAAAACCATACATCTTGCGTTCATTATTCGATATGGTGGCGACATCTATCGAATTTGCGAACGTGCCGGATCGGTTGTGAGGTTGGACTAGATTTTTACGAGCGAGCGGAGCGAGCGAATAACCGTCATCATTTCCAAGCTATACATATACCTTATATTTCCTTGCATATGTTTCGTGTTGTTACCTAATTTTGTCTGCCATTTCTGACATCACATTGCACTGTAGTATGTGGAAATAGTACTATTTATGTGAAACTATTCATAAGCTGTAAACATTTGTCAGTAGGCCATAGGATAAAGGCTTCCGGCTCCTCGGGCTTGTGCGAATATTTCAATGTCCGTATGTGCCAAACCGTTGGTTTGTGACACACCTTTACGCGTCTCTCGCTCGCTGCGCTCGCTCGAAAGCTATAGCCTAACCTAAAACCATACATTTTGCGTTCAGTAATCGATTTGGTGGCGACATATTTCGAATCTGCGAACGTGTCGTATCGGTTGTGAGGTTGGACTAGATTTTTACGAGCGAGCGGAGCGAGCGAGCAACGGTGACAATTTCCAAGCTATACATATACCTTATATTGCATTGCATTTGTTTCGTGTTATTACCTAATTTTGTCAGCCATTTCGGACATCACATTGGACTGTAGTATGTGGAAATAGTACTATTTGTGTGAAACTATTCATAAACTGTAAACATTTGTCAGTAGGCCATAGGATAAATACTTCCGGCTCCTCGGGTTGGTGCGAATATTTCAATGTCCGTATGTGCCAAACCGTTGGTTTGTGACACACCTTTACGCGTCTCTCGCTCGCTGCGCTCGCTCGAAAGCTAAAGCCTAACCTAAAACCATACATCTTGCGTTCATTATTCGATATGGTGGCGACATATATCGAATTTGCGAACGTGTCGGATCGGTTGTGAGGTTGAACTAGATTTTTACGTGCGAGCGGAGCGAGCGAGCAACGATCACAATTTCCAAGCTATACATATACCTTATATTGCCTTGCATTTGTTTCGTGTTGTTACCTAATTTTCTCAGCCATTTCGGACATCAAATTGCACTGTAGTATGTGCAAATAGTACTATTTATGTGAAACTATTCATAAACTGTAAACATTTGTCAGTAGGCAATTCGATAAAGACTTCCGGCTCTTCGGGCTGTGCGAATATTTCAATGTCCGTATGTGCCAAACCGTTGGTTTGTGACACACCTTTACGCGTCCCTCGCTCGCTGCGCTCGCTCGAAAACTATTGCCCAACCCAAAACCAATCAATCTTGCGTTCATTATTCGATATGGTGGCGACATATTTCAAATTTGCGAACGTGTCGCATCGGTTGTGAGGTTGGACTAGATTTTTACGAGCGAGCGGAGCGAGCGAGCAACGATCACAATTTCCAAGCTATACATATACCTTATATTGCCTTGCATTTGTTTCGTGTTATTACCTAATTTTCTCAGCCATTTCAGACATCACATTGCACTGTAGTATGTGGAAATAGTACTATTTATGTGAAACTATTCATAAACTGTAAACATTTGTCAGTAGGCAATAGGATAAATACTTCAGGCTCCTCGGTCTTGTGCGAATATTTCAATGTCCGCATGTGCCAAACCGTTGGTTTGCGACACACCTTTACGCGTCTCTCGCTCGCTGCGCTCGCTCGAAAGCTATAGCCTAACCTAAAACCATACATCTTGCGTTCTTTATTCGATATGGTGGCGACATATATCGAATTTGCGAACGTGTCGGATCGGTTGTGAGGTTGGACTAGATTTTTACGAGCGAGCGGAGCGAGCGAATAACGGTCATAATTTCCAAGCTATACATATACCTTATATTGCCTTGCATATGTTTCGTGTTATTACCTAATTTTGTCAGCCATTTCTGACATCACATTGCACTGTAGTATGTGGAAATAGTACTATTTATGTGAAACTATTCATAAGCTGTAAACATTTGTCAGTAGGCCATAGGATAAAGGCTTCCGGCTCCTCGGGCTTGTGCGAATATTTCAATGTCCGTATGTGCCAAACCGTTGGTTTGTGACACACCTTTACGCGTCTCTCGCTCGCTGCGCTCGCTCGAAAGCTATAGCCTAACCTAAAACCATACATCTTGCGTTCAGTAATCGATATGGTGGCGACATATTTCGAATTTGCGAACGTGTCGCATCGGTTGTGAGGTTGGACTAGATTTTTACGAGCGAGCGGAGCGAGCGAGCAACGGTGACATTTTCCAAGCTATACATATACCTTATATTGCATTGCATTTGTTTCGTGTTATTACCTAATTTTGTCAGCCATTTCGGACATCACATTGCACTTTACTATGTGGAAATAGTACTATTTATGTGAAACTATTCATAAACGGTAAACATTTGTCAGTAGGCAATTCGATAAAGACTTCCGGCTCCTCGGGCTGGTGCGAATGTTTCAATGTACGTATGTGCAAACCGTTGGTTTGTGACACACCTTTACTCGTCCTTCGCTCGCCGTGCTCGCTAGAAAGCTATAGCCTAACCTAGAACGAATCCCTCTTGCGTTAGTCATTCGATATGGAGGAAACTTATTTCAAATTTGGGAACGTGTCGGATCGGTTGTGAGGTTGGACTAGATTTTTACGAGCGAGCGGAGCGAGCGAGCAACGGTCACAATTTCCAAGCTGTACATATACCATATATGGCCTTGCATGTATTTCCTGTTAGTACCTAATTTTGTCAGCCATTTCGGAAAACACATTGCACTATACTATGAGGAAATAGTACTATTTATGTGAAACTATAGGTAAACTGTAAACATTTGTCAATAGGCAATAGGATAAAGACTTCCCGCTCCTCGGGCTGGTGCGAATGTTTCAATGTCCGTATGTGCCAAACTGTTGGTTTGTGACACACCTTTACTCGTCGCTCGCTCGCTGCGCTCGTTCGAAAACTATAGCCTAACCTAAAACCAATCCACCTTGCGTTCATTATTCGATATGGTGGCGACATATTTCGAATTTGCGAACGTGTCGGATCGGTTGTGAGGTTGGACTAAATTTTTACGAGCGAGCGGAGCGAGCGAGCAACGATCACAATTTCCATGTTATACATATACCTTATATTGCCTTGCATATATTTCGTGTCATTACCTAATTTTGTCTGCCATTTCTGACATAACATTGCACTGTACAATGTGGAAATAGTATTATTTATGTGAAACTATTGGTAAACTGTAAACATTTGTCAGTAGGCAATAGCATAAGGACTTCCGGATCCTCGGGCTGGTGCGAATGTTTCAATGTCCGTATGTGCCAAACCGTTGGTTTGTGACACACCTTTACTCGTCCCTCGCTCGCCGTGCTCGCTAGAAAGCTATAGCTTAACCAAAAACCAATCCCTCTTGCCTTCGTTATTAGATATGGCGGCGACATATTTCGAATTTGCGAACGTGTCGGATCGGTTGTGAGGTTGGACTGGATTTTTACGAGCGAGCGGAGCGAGCGAGCAACGGTCACAATTTCCAAGCTGTACATATACCTTATATGGCCTTGCATGTATTTCGTGTTAGTACCTAATTTTGTCAGCCATTTCGGTCATCACATTGCACTATACTATGAGGAAATAGTACTATTTATGTGAAACTATAGGTCAATTGTATACATTTGTCAGTAAGCAATAGGATAAAGACTTCCGGCTCCTCGGGCTGGTGCGAATGTTTCAATGTCCGTATGTGCAAACCGTTGGTTTGTGACACACCTTTACTCGTCCTTCGCTCGCCGTGCTCGCTAGAAAGCTATAGCCTAACCTAGAACGAATCCCTCTTGCGTTAGTCATTCGATATGGAGGAAACTTATTTCAAATTTGGGAACGTGTCGGATCGGTTGTGAGGTTGGACTAGATTTTTACGAGCGA